>NW_027488856.1:0-273120 GCF_050948215.1 Halictus rubicundus | reverse complement strand
CATGATTTTTGGTAAAACTTCTTACCTCCTTCAGCGGATCTAGGCAGTACCCTTTGACCTCCCTTATGGAGGTCCTTGTCTTTTTAAGTAGTGACGCTAATTCTCCTATGAGTTTCATTACGTCCTCTTCCTCTTCTTTCTCCTTCTCTTTTTCCATTTCCTTTTCCTTCCTTTTTTCCTCATCTTTGGATTGGTCTAGTTTTGGCGTTGAAGAGTTATTTTGGTCTTCTGTTCTCTTTTTCTTTAGGGTATTATTTTCTAATAGTATGATATCCGAGAATTGCGATTCAGAATCTGTCTCGTATTTATCATCCCTAATCCTTTTCGCGTTTTCCTTTCCTTTCTCATTACTTCTTTTAGTTTTCTGGCTGCGTTTAAAAACGCTTCCTTTTTCGGGTGGTAGACTTGGCGTAAGCCATTTCTCTTCTTCTTCCATTCTTATCTCTTTCTCTCCTTCTGTCTCTATCGTGCTGTGTACTCTGTTTATTTCGAATATATGGATTCAGTTACGGTTATTTTAAATGTGTGCTGGGGGGGTCAAAGACCCCGTCTTCGTGTTTGGATTATGCTAGTGTGTGTGTTTGCTTGGAGGCGGTGGCGGTTGCTGTGTCCTCGTCTTGTTTTTATATAGTTCGTCTTGCTTTGTTTCTCTCCTTGGAGTTCGCTTGGGGTCGGTCAGTAGCCTACTGTTCCCACTTGACCCCTAAATACTCCTCGTCCTCGATAATACTTGTATACTAATTTTCATAACAATCCGGCTATTTTTTATTGTTTTTGACTCTATATATTCTTAGTCTATGGCTTTATACAGGGTGCCCTATATATTCCTACCTCTCTCTCTATTTTTATCTCTCTCTAAGCCTTTCTCACTAACTTTCTTTCCTTTTCTTTCTCTATCTCTACTCCTACCTGGCAAATCGACCGACCCCTTTGGTGTGGTTCCTTTGCTTCTGGATGTTCGCTTGCTCTCTCTCTTTCTTTTTCAGGTGTGCAGAGATTCACTTCTTTTTCGCTATTTAGTCCTCAGGTTTGTTAATTACACCCACTTGTTGTTAATCGCGTCACTATTTCCGGTATTAAATAACCGGTAAAATGTTTTTTCGTGCGCTTGATAGTTCCTTCGCGGGTTTATTGTTAACACTCGGTATTCCGCGCGGTTTGTGACATTTTAACTAATCTTAACTAAATTCAATTAATTAATTAATTAATTAGCCAATTTGTTCTAATTAAATTCAGTTCAAAATTCCGTTCTCCCGCGCGTATTTCACAAGATTCGTCCCTTTTCAGGGTTTTAATTGAACGCGGCACTGCGTTACGCGTACCGAATTGCCCGTTTTATTGTATTTTTTTGCCAAAATCTCAAAAATTCTACTAGAAAACGTCCGTTTCGATTACTAAAACTATAGCTTCGACTCATTCGAGCACTACCTGGACGGAGCGTAAGTAAATAAACACGTCCGCTCGCGACGGCTGCCAGTCTCGAACTTCCATACTCTACCCTATCCTATCCTCTATCGTATCCTATCCTCTATCCTATCCAATCCCCTATCCTATCCTCTATCCTGTCCTATCATGAATCCTCTCCTATCCTCTATCCTATCCTATCCTGTATCCTATCCTATCCTCTATCCGATCCTATCCTCTATACTATCCTATCCTCTATACTACCCAATCCCCTATCCTATCCTCTATCCGATCCTATCCTCTATCCTATCCTATCCTCTATCCTATAATATCCTCCATCCTATCCTCTACCCTATCCTATCCTCTATCCTATCCTCTCCTCTATACTACCCAATCCCCTATCCTATCCTCTATCCTATCCTATTCTCTACCCTATCCTATCCTCATGTCCTATCGTATCATGTCCTCTATCCTATCCAATCCCCTAGCCTATCCTCTATTCTGTCCTATCCTCTATCCTATACTATTCTCTATCCTATCCTCTACCCTATCCTATCCTCTATCCTATCCTCTCCTCTATACTACCCAATCCCCTATCCTATCCTCTATCCGATCCTATCCTCTATCCTATCCTATCCTCTATCCTATAATATCCTCCATCCTATAATATCATCTATCCTATACTATTCTCTATCCTATCCTATCGTCTATCCTATACTATCCTCTATCGTATCCTATCCTCTATCCTATCCTACCCTCTATTCTATCCAATCCCCTATCCTATCATCTATCCGAACCTATCCTCTATCCTATCCTATCCTCTATCCTATAATATCAGCTATCCTATACTATTCTCTATCCTATCCTATCCTCTATCCTATCCTACCCTCTATTCTATCCAATCCCCTATCCTATCATCTATCCGAACCTATCCTCTATCCTATCCTATCCTCTATCCTATAATATCAGCTATCCTATACTATTCTCTATCCTATACTATTCTCTATCCTATCCTATCCTCTATCCTATACTATCCTCTATCGTATCTTATCCTCTATCCTATCCTATCCTCTATTCTATACAATCCCCTATAATATCATCTATCCGAAACTATCCTCTATCCTATAATATCTTCTATTCTATACTATTCTCTATCCTATCCTATCCTCTATCCTATACTATCCTCTATCGTATCCTATCCTCTATCCTATTCAATCCTCTATCCTATCCTCTATCGTATCCTATCCTCTATCCGATCCTATCCTCTATCCTATCCTATCCTCCATCCTATCCTATTCTCTATCCTATCCTCTACCCTATCCTATCCTCTATCCTATAATATCATTTATCCTATACTATCCTCTATCCTATCCTATCCTCTATCCTATACTATCCTCTATCGTATCCTATCCTCTATCCGATCCTATCCTCTATCTTATCCTATCCTCTATCCTATACTCTACCCTATCCTATCCTCTATCCTATAATATCATTTATCCTATACTATCCTCTATCCTATCCTATCCTCTATCCTATACTATCCTCTATCGTATCCTATCCTCTATCCGATCCTATCCTCTATCCTATCCTATCCTCTATCCTATCCTATTCTGTATCCTATACTCTACCCTATCCTATCCTCTATCCGATCCTATCCTCTATCCTATCCTATCCTCCATCCTATCCTATTCTCTATCCTATCCTCTACCCTATCCTATCCTGTATCCTATAATATCATTTATCCTATACTATTCTCTATCCTATCCTATCCTCTATCCTATACTATCCCCTATCGTATCCTAACCTCTATCCGAACCTATCCTCTATCCTATCCTATCCTCTATGCTATCCAATCCTCTATCCTGTCCTATCCTAGCCTCTACCCTATCCTATCCTCTGTCCTATCCTATCCTCTATCCTATCCTATCCTCTATCCTATCCTATCCCCTATCCTGTCCTCTATCCGATCCTATCCTCTATCCTATTCTATTCTCTATCCTATCCTCTACCCTATCCTATCCTCTATCCGATCCTATCCTCTATCCTATCCTATTCTCTATCCTATCCTCTACCCTATCCTATCCTCTATCCTATAATATCATCTATCCTATACTATTCTCTATCCTATCCTATCCTCTATCCTATCCTATCCTCTATCCTATCCAATCCTCTATCCTATCCTATTCTGTATCCTACACTCTACCCTATCCTATCCTCTATCGTATCCTATCCTCTATCCGAACCTATCCTCTATCCTATCCTATCCTCTATCCTATCCTATTCTCTATCCTATCCTATCCTCTATCCTATCCTATTCTCTATCCTATCCTATCCTCTATCGTATCCTATCCTCTATCCGAACCTATCCTCTATCCTATCCTATCCTCTATCCTATCCTATTCTCTATCCTATCCTATCCTCTATCGTATCCTATCCTCTATCCGATCCTATCCTCTATACTATCCTGTCCTCTACCCTATCCTATCCTCTATCCTATCCTATCCTCTATCCTATCCTATCCTCTACCCTATCCTATCCTCTATCCTATCCTATCCTGTATCCTATCCCATTCTCTATCCTATCCTCTACCCTATCCTATCCTCCATCCTATACTATCATCTATCCTATCATATTCTCTATCCTGTCCTCTATCGTCTGCTCTATCCTATCCTATCCACTATCCTATCCTATCCTCAAACCTATCCTATCCTCTATCCTATCCAATCACCTATCCTATCCTCTATACGATCCTATCCTCTATGCTATCTTATCCTCTATCCGATCATATCCGTTATCCTATCCTCTCCTCTACCCTATCCTATCCTCTATCCTATCCAATCACCTATCCTATCCTCTATCCGATCCTATCCTCTATCCGATCCTATCCTCTATCCTATACTCTACCCTATCCTATCCTCTATCCTATCCTATAATCTATCCTATCCTATCCTCTACCCTATCCTATCCTCTATCCTATCCTATCCTCTATCCTATCCTATCCCCTATCCTGTCCTCTATCAGATCCTATCCTCCATCCTATTCTATTCTCTATCCTATCCTCTACCCTATCCTATCCTCTATCCGATCCTATCCTCTATCCTATCCTATTCTCTATCCTATCCTCTAGCCTATCCTATCCTCTATCCTATAATATCATCTATCCTATACTATTCTCTATCCTATCCTATACTCTATCCTATCCTATCCTCTATCCTATCCAATCCTCTATCCTATCCTCTATCCTATCCTATTCTGTATCCTACACTCTACCCTATCCTATCCTCTATCGTATCCTATCCTCTATCCGAACCTATCCTCTATCCTATCCTATCCTCTATCCTATCCTATCCTCTATCCTATCCTATCCTCTATCCTATCCAATCCTCTATCCTATCCTCTATCGTATCCTATCCTCTATCCGATCCTATCCTCTATACTATCCTATCCTCTACCCTATCCTATCCTCTATCCTATCCTATCCTCTATCCTATCCTATCCTCTACCCTATCCTATCCTCTATCCTATCCTATCCTCTATCCTATCCTATCCTGTATCCTATCCTATTCTCTATCCTATCCTCTACCCTATCCTATCCTCCATCCTATACTATCATCTATCCTATCATATTCTCTATCCTGTCCAATCACCTATCCTATCCTCTATACGATCCTATCCTCTATCCGATCCTATCCTCTATCCTATACTCTACCCTATCCTATCCTCTATCCTATCCTATAATCTATCCTATCCTATCCTCTACCCTATCCTATCCTTTATCATATCCTATCCTCTATCCTATCCAATCCCCTATCCTAACCTCTATCCTGTCCTATCCTCTATCGTATACTATTCTATATCCTATCCTCTACTATATCCTATCCTCTATCCTATCCTCTCCTCTATACTACCCAATCCCCAATCCTATCCTCTATACGATCCTATCCTCTATGCTATCTTATCCTCTATCCGATCCTCTTCTGTATAATATACTCTATCCTATCCTATCCTCTACCCTATCCTATCCTCTATCATATCCTATCCTCTATCCTATCCAATCCCCTATCCTAACCTCTATCCTGTCCTATCCTCTATCGTATACTATTCTCTATCCTATCCTCTACTATATCCTATCCTCTATCCTATCCTCTCCTCTATACTACCCAATCCCCTATCCTAACCTCTATCCTGTCCTATCCTCTATCGTATACTATTCTCTATCCTATCCTCTACTATATCCTATCCTCTATCCTATCCTCTCCTCTATACTACCCAATAACCTATCCTATCCTCTATCCGATCCTATCCTCTATCCGATCCTATCCTCTATCCTATCCTATTCTGTACCCTATACTGTACACTATCCTATCCTCTATCGTATCCTATCCTGTATCCTATCCAATCCTCGATCCTATCCTCTATCCTATCCTCTATCGTATCCTATCCTCTAAACGATCCTATCCTCTATACGATCCTATCCTCTATGCTATCTTATCCTCTATCCGATCATATCCGTTATCCTATCCTCTCCTCTACCCTATCCTATCCTCTATCCTATCCAATCACCTATCCTATCCTCTATCCGATCCTATCCTCTATCCTATACTCTACCCTATCCTATCCTCTATCCTATCCTATAATCTATCCTATCCTATCCTCTACCCTATCCTATCCTCTATCATATCCTATCCTCTATCCTATCCAATCCCCTACCCTAACCTCTATCCTGTCCTATCCTCTATCGTATACTATTCTCTATCCTATCCTCTACTATATCCTATCCTCTATCCTATCCTCTCCTCTATACTACCCAATCCTCTATCCTATCCTCTATACGATCCTATCCTCTATGCTATCTTATCCTCTATCCGATCCTCTTCTGTATAATATACTCTATCCTATCCTATCCTCTACCCTATCCTATCCTCTATCATATCCTATCCTCTATCCTATCCAATCCCCTATCCTAACCTCTATCCTGTCCTATCCTCTATCCTATCCTCTACTATATCCTATCCTCTATCCTATCCTCTCCTCTATACTACCCAATCCCCTATCCTAACCTCTATCCTGTCCTATCCTCTATCGTATACTATTCTCTATCCTATCCTCTACTATATCCTATCCTCTATCCTATCCTCTCCTCTATACTACCCAATAACCTATCCTATCCTCTATCCGATCCTATCCTCTATCCGATCCTATCCTCTATCCTATACTCTACCCTATCCTATCCTCTATCCTATCCTATAATCTATCCTATCCTATCCTCTACCCTATCCTATCCTCTATCATATCCTATCCTCTATCCTATCCAATCCCCTATCCTAACCTCTATCCTGTCCTATCCTCTATCGTATACTATTCTCTATCCTATCCTCTACTATATCCTATCCTCTATCCTATCCTCTCCTCTATACTACCCAATCCCCTATCCTATCCTCTATACGATCCTATCCTCTATGCTATCTTATCCTCTATCCGATCCTATCCTCTATCCTATCCTATCCTCTATCCTATCCTCTATCCGATCCTATCCTCTATACCATCCTATCCTCTACCCTATCCTATCCTATTCTGTATCCTATACTCTACACTATCCTATCCTCTATCGTATCCTATCCTCTATCCTATCCAATCCTCGATCCTATCCTCTATCCTATCCTCTATCGTATCCTATCCTCTAAACGATCCTATCCTCTATACTATCCTATCCTCTATGCTATCTTATCCTCTATCCGATCCTATCCTCTATCCTATCCTATCCTCTATCCAATCCTCTTCTGTATAATATACTCTACCCTATCCTATCCTCTATCCGATCCTATCCTATTCTGTATCCTATCCTCTATCCTATCCTATCCTCTATCCTATCCAATCCCCTATCCTATCCTCTATCCTATCCTATCCTCTATTCTATCCAATCCCCTATCCTATCATCTATCCGAGCCTATCCTCTATCCTATCCTATCCTCTATCCTATAATATCATCTATCCTATCCTATCCACTATCCTATCCGATCCTCAATCCTATCCTATCATGAATCCTCTCCTATCCTCTACCCTATCCTATCCTGTATCCTATCCTATCCTCTATCCTATAATATCCTCTATCCTATCCTATCCTCTATCCTATCCTATTCTGTATCCTATACTCTACCCTATCCTATCCTCTATCCTATCCTATCCTCTATCGTATCCTATCCTCTATCCTATCCTATCCTCTATCCTATCCAATCCCCTATCCTATCCTCTATCCTATACTATTCTCTATCCTATCCTCTACCCTATCCTATCCTCTATCCTATCCTCTTCTCTATATTACCCAATCCCCTATCCTATCCTCTATCCGATCCTATCCTCTATCCTATCCTATCCTCTATCCTATAATATCATCTATCCTATACTATTCTCTATCCTATCCTATCCTCTATCCTATACTATCCTCTATCGTATCCTATCCTCTATACTATCCTCTCCTCTATACTACCCAATCCCCTATCCTATCCTCTATCCGATCCTATCCTCTATCCTATCCTATCCTCTATCCTATAATATCCTCCATCCTATAATATCATCTATCCTATACTATTCTCTACCCTATCCTATCGTCTATCCAATACTATCCTCTATCGTATCCTATCCTCTATCCTATCCTACCCTCTATTCTATCCAATCCCCTATCCTATCCTCTATCCGATCCTATCCTCTATCCTATCCTATCCTCTATCCTATAATATCCTCCATCCTATAATATCATCTATCCTATACTATTCTCTACCCTATCCTATCGTCTATCCAATACTATCCTCTATCGTATCCTATCCTCTATCCTATCCTACCCTCTATTCTATCCAATCCCCTATCCTATCATCTATCCGAACCTATCCTCTATCCTATCCTATCCTCTATCCTATAATATCAGCTATCCTATACTATTCTCTATCCTATCCTATCCTCTATCCTATAATATCTTCTATTCTATACTATTCTCTATCCTATCCTATCCTCTATCCTATACTATCCTCTATCGTATCCTATCCTCTATCCTATCCAATCCTCTATCCTATCCTCTATCGTATCCTATCCTCTACCCGATCCTATCCTCTATCCTATCCTATCCTCCATCCTATCCTATTCTCTATCCTATCCTCTACCCTATCCTAGTCCTCTATCCTATAATATCATTTATCCTATACTATCCTCTATCCTATCCTATCCTCTATCCTATACTATCCTCTATCGTATCCTATCCTCTATCCGATCCTATCCTCTATCCTATCCTATCCTCTATCCTATCCTCTACCCTATCCTATCCTCTATCCTATAATATCATTTATCCTATACTATCCTCTATCCTATCCTACCCTCTATCCTATACTATCCTCTATCGTATCCTATCCTCTATCCGATCCTATCCTCTATCCTATCCTATCCTCTATCCTATCCTATTCTGTATCCTATACTCTACCCTATCCTATCCTCTATCCGAACCTATCCTCTATCCTATCCTATCCTCTATGCTATCCAATCCTCTATCCTGTCCTATCCTATCCGCTACCCTATCCTATCCTCTGTCCTATCCTATCCTCTATCCTATCCTATCCTCTATCCTATCCTATCCCCTATCCTGTCCTCTATCAGATCCTATCCTCTATCCTATTCTATTCTCTATCCTATCCTCTACCCTATCCTATCCTCTATCCGATCCTATCCTCTATCCTATCCTATTCTCTATCCTATCCTCTAGCCTATCCTATCCTCTATCCTATAATATCATCTATCCTATACTATTCTCTATCCTATCCTATCCTCTATCCTATCCTATCCTCTATCCTATCCAATCCTCTATCCTATCCTCTATCCTATCCTATTCTGTATCCTACACTCTACCCTATCCTATCCTCTATCGTATCGTATCCTCTATCCGAACCTATCCTCTATCCTATCCTATCCTCTATCCTATCCTATTCTCTATCCTATCCTATCCTCTATCCTATCCTATTCTCTATCCTATCCTATCCTCTATCCTATCCTATTCTCTATCCTATCCGCTACCCTATCCTATCCTCTATCCTATCCTATCCTCTATCCTATCCAATCCTCTATCCTATCCTCTATCGTATCCTATCCTCTATCCGATCCTATCCTCTATACTATCCTATCCTCTACCCTATCCTATCCTCTATCCTATCCTATCCTCTATCCTATCCTATCCTCTACCCTATCCTATCCTCTATCCTATCCTATCCTCTATCCTATCCTATCCTGTATCCTATCCTATTCTCTATCCTATCCTCTACCCTATCCTATCCTCCATCCTATACTATCATCTATCCTATCATATTCTCTATCCTGTCCAATCACCTATCCTATCCTCTATACGATCCTATCCTCTATCCGATCCTATCCTCTATCCTATACTCTACCATATCCTATCCTCTATCCTATCCTATAATCTATCCTATCCTATCCTCTACCCTATCCTATCCTCTATCATATCCTATCCTCTATCCTATCCAATCCCCTATCCTAACCTCTATCCTGTCCTATCCTCTATCGTATACTATTCTCTATCCTATCCTCTACTATATCCTTTCCTCTATCCTATCCTCTCCTCTATACTACCCAATCCCCAATCCTATCCTCTATACGATCCTATCCTCTATGCTATCTTATCCTCTATCCGATCCTCTTCTGTATAATATACTCTATCCTATCCTATCCACTACCCTATCCTATCCTCTATCATATCCTATCCTCTATCCTATCCAATCCCCTATCCTAACCTCTATCCTGTCCTATCCTCTATCGTATACTATTCTCTATCCTATCCTCTACTATATCCTATCCTCTATCCTATCCTCTCCTCTATACTACCCAATCCCCTATCCTAACCTCTATCCTGTCCTATCCTCTATCGTATACTATTCTCTATCCTATCCTCTACTATATCCTATCCTCTATCCTATCCTCTCCTCTATACTACCCAATAACCTATCCTATCCTCTATCCGATCCTATCCTCTATCCGATCCTATCCTCTATCCTATCCTATTCTGTACCCTATACTGTACACTATCCTATCCTCTATCGTATCCTATCCTGTATCCTATCCAATCCTCGATCCTATCCTCTATCCTATCCTCTATCGTATCCTATCCTCTAAACGATCCTATCCTCTATACTATCCTATCCTCTATGCTATCTTATCCTCTATCCGATCCTATCCTATTCTCTATCCTATCCTCTATCCTATCCTATCCTCTATCCTATCCAATCCCCTATCCTATCCTCTATCCTATCCTATCCTCTATTCTATCCAATCCCCTATCCCATCATCTATCCGAGCCTATCCTCTATCCTATCCTATCCTCTATCCTATAATATCATCTATCCTATCCTATCCACTATCCTATCCGATCCTCAATCCTATCCTATCATGAATCCTCTCCTATCCTCTATCCTATCCTATCCTGTATCCTATCCTATCCTCTATCCTATCCTATCCTCTATCCTATCCTATCCTCTATCCTATCCAATCCCCTATCCTGTCCTCTATCCGATCCTATCCTCTATCCTATTCTATTCTCTATCCTATCCTCTACCCTATCCTATCCTCTATCCAATCCTCTTCTGTATAATATACTCTACCCTATCCTATCCTCTATCCGAACCTATCCTCTATCCTATCCTATCCTCTATCCTATCCTATTCTCTATCCTATCCTATCCTCTATCCTATCCTATTCTCTATCCTATCCTATTCTCTATCCTATCCTATTCTCTATCCTATCCGCTACCCTATCCTATCCTCTATCCTATCCTATCCTCTATCCTATCCAATCCTCTATCCTATCCTCTATCGTATCCTATCCTCTATCCGATCCTATCCTCTATACTATCCTATCCTCTATCCTATCCTATCCTCTATCCTATCCTATCCTCTACCCTATCCTATCCTCTATCCTATCCTATCCTCTATCCTATCCTATCGTGTATCCTATCCTATTCTCTATCCTATCCTCTACCCTATCCTATCCTCCATCCTATACTATCATCTATCCTATCATATTCTCTATCCTGTCCTCTATCGTCTGCTCTATCCTATCCTATCCACTATCCTATCCTATCCTCAAACCTATCCTATCCTCTATCCTATCCAATCACCTATCCTATCCTCTATACGATCCTATCCTCTATCCGATCCTATCCTCTATCCTATACTCTACCCTATCCTATCCTCTATCCTATCCTATAATCTATCCTATCCTATCCTCTACCCTATCCTATCCTCTATCATATCCTATCCTCTATCCTATCCAATCCCCTATCCTAACCTCTATCCTGTCCTATCCTCTATCGTATACTATTCTCTATCCTATCCTCTACTATATCCTATCCTCTATCCTATCCTCTCCTCTATACTACCCAATCCCCAATCCTATCCTCTATACGATCCTATCCTCTATGCTATCTTATCCTCTATCCGATCCTCTTCTGTATAATATACTCTATCCTATCCTATCCTCTACCCTATCCTATCCTCTATCATATCCTATCCTCTATCCTATCCAATCCCCTATCCTAACCTCTATCCTGTCCTATCCTCTATCGTATACTATTCTCTATCCTATCCTCTACTATATCCTACCCTCTATCCTATCCTCTCCTCTATACTACCCAATAACCTATCCTATCCTCTATCCGATCCTATCCTCTATCCGATCCTATCCTCTATCCTATACTCTACCCTATCCTATCCTCTATCCTATCCTATAATCTATCCTATCCTATCCTCTACCCTATCCTATCCTCTATCATATCATATCCTCTATCCTATCCAATCCCCTATCCTAACCTCTATCCTGTCCTATCCTCTATCGTATACTATTCTCTATCCTATCCTCTACTATATCCTATCCTCTATCCTATCCTCTCCTCTATACTACCCAATTCCCTATCCTATCCTCTATACGATCCTATCCTCTATGCTATCTTATCCTCTATCCGATCCTATCCTCTATCCTATCCCATCCTCTATCCTATCCTCTATCGTATCCTATCCTCTATCCGATCCTATCCTCTCTACAATCCTATCCTCTACCCTATCCTATCCTCTATCCTATCCTACTCTGTACCCTATACTCTACACTATCCTATCCTCTATCGTATCCTATCCTCTATCCTATCCAATCCTCGATCCTATCCTCTATCCTATCCTCTATCGTATCCTATCCTCTAAACGATCCTATCCTCTATACTATCCCATCCTCTATCCTATCCTATCCTCTATCCTATACTATTCCCTATCCTATCCTCTACCCTATCCTATCCTCTATCCTATCCTCACCTCTATACTACCCAATCCCCTATCCTATCCTCTATCCTATCCTATCCTCTACCCTATCCTATCCTCATGTCCTATCGTATCACGTCCTCTGTCCTATCCAATCCCCTAGCCTATCCTCTATTCTGTCCTATCCTCTATCCTATACTATTCTCTATCCTATCCTCTACCCTATCCTATCCTCTATCCTATCCTCTCCTCTATACTACCCAATCCCCTATCCTATCCTCTATCCGATCCTATCCTCTATCCTATCCTATCCTCTATCCTATAATATCGTCTATCCTATAATATCATCTATCCTATACTATTCTCTATCCTATCCTATCGTCTATCCTATACTATCCTCTATCGTATCCTATCCTCTATCCTATCCTACCCTCTATTCTATCCAATCCCCTATCCTATCATCTACCCGAACCTATCCTCTATCCTATCCTATCCTCTATCCTATAATATCAGCTATCCTATACTATCCTCTATCCTATCCTATCCTCTATCCTATACTATCCTCTACCCTATCCTATCCTCTATCCTATCCTGTCCTCTATCCGATCCTATCCTCTATCCTATCCTCTCCTCAATCCTATCCTATTATGTATCCTATACTCTACCCTATCCTATCCTCTATCCTATCCTATCCTCTATCCTATCCAATCCTCTATCCTATCCTCTATCCTATCCTATCCTCTATCCTATCCTATTATGTATCCTACACTCTACCCTATCCTATCCTCTATCGTATCCTATCCTCTATCCGAACCTATCCTCTATCCTATCCTATCCTCTATCCTATCCTATTATGTATCCTACACTCTACCCTATCCTATCCTCTATCGTATCCTATCCTCTATCCGAACCTATCCTCTATCCTATCCTATTCTCTATCCTATCCGCTACCCTATCCTATCCTCTATCCTATCCTATCCTCTATCCTATCCAATCCTCTATCCTATCCTCTATCGTATCCTATCCTCTATCCGATCCTATCCTCTATACTATCCTATCCTCTATCCTATCCTATTCTCTATCCTATCCTATCCTCTATCCTATCCAATCCCCTAACCTATCCTCTATCCGATCCTATCCTCTACCCTATCCTGTCCTCTATCCTATCCGATCCTCTATCCTATCCTATCCTCTACCCTATCCTATCCTCTATCCTATCCTATCCTCTATCCTATCCTATCCTCTATTCTATCCAATCCCTATCCTATTATCTATCCGAGCCTATCCTCTATCCTATCCTATCCTCTATCCTATAATATCATCTATCCTATCCTATCCACTATCCTATCCGATCATCAATCCTATCCTATCATGAATCCTCTCCTATCCTCTATCCTATCCTATCCTGTATCCTATCCTATCCTCTATCCTATAATATCCTCTATCCTATCCTATCCTCTATCCTATCCTATTCTGTATCCTATACTCTACCCTATCCTATCCTCTATCCTATCCTATCCTTTATCCTATCCTATCCTCTATCCTATCCTATCCTCTATCCTATCCAATCCCCTATCCTATTCTCTATCCTGTCCTATCCTCTATCCTATACTATTCTCTATCCTATCCTCTACCCTATCCTATCCTCTATCCTATCCTCTCCTCTATACTACCCAATCCCCTATCCTATCCTCTATCCGATCCTATCCTCTATCCTATCCTATCCTCTATCCTATAATATCATCTATCCTATACTATTCTCTATCCTATCCTATCCTCTATACTATCCTATCCTCTACCCTATCCTATCCTCTATCCTATCCTATTCTGTATCCTATACTCTACCCTATCCTATCCTCTATCGTATCCTATCCTCTATCCTATCCAATCCTCGATCCTATCCTCTATCCTATCCTCTATCGTATCCTATCCTCTAAACGATCCTATCCTCTATACTATCCTATCCTCTATGCTATCTTATCCTCAATCCGATCCTATCCTCTATCGTATACTATTCTCTATCCTATCCTCTACTATATCCTATCCTCTATCCTATCCTCTCCTCTATACTACCCAATCCCCTATCCTATCCTCTATACGATCCTATCCTCTATGCTATCTTATCCTCTATCCGATCCTATCCTCTATCCTATCCTATCCTCTATCCTATCCTCTATCGTATCCTATCCTCTATCCGATCCTATCCTCTATACTATCCTATCCTCTACCCTATCCTATCCTCTATCCTATCCAATCCTCGATCCTATCCTCTATCCTATCCTCTATCGTATACTATTCTCTATCCTATCCTCTACTATATCCTATCCTCTATCCTATCCTCTCCTCTATACTACCCAATCCCCTATCCTATCCTCTATACGATCCTATCCTCTATGCTATCTTATCCTCTATCCGATCCTATCCTCTATACTATCCTATCCTCTATGCTATCTTATCCTCTATCCGATCCTATCCTCTATCCTATCCTATCCTCTATCCAATCCTCTTCTGTATAATATATTCTACCCTATCCTATCCTCTATCCGATCCTATCCTATTCTCTATCCTATCCTCTATCCTATCCTATCCTCTATCCTATCCAATCCCCTATCCTATCCTCTATCCTATCCTATCCTCTATTCTATCCAATCCCCTATCCCATCATCTATCCGAGCCTATCCTCTATCCTATCCTATCCTCTATCCTATCCAATCCTCGATCCTATCCTCTATCCTATCCTCTATCGTATCCTATCCTCTAAACGATCCTATCCTCTATACTATCCTATCCTCTATGCTATCTTATCCTCAATCCGATCCTATCCTCTATCGTATACTATTCTCTATCCTATCCTCTACTATATCCTATCCTCTATCCTATCCTCTCCTCTATACTACCCAATCCCCTATCCTATCCTCTATACGATCCTATCCTCTATGCTATCTTATCCTCTATCCGATCCTATCCTCTATCCTATCCTATCCTCTATCCTATCCTCTATCGTATCCTATCCTCTATCCGATCCTATCCTCTATACTATCCTATCCTCTACCCTATCCTATCCTCTATCCTATCCAATCCTCGATCCTATCCTCTATCCTATCCTCTATCGTATACTATTCTCTATCCTATCCTCTACTATATCCTATCCTCTATCCTATCCTCTCCTCTATACTACCCAATCCCCTATCCTATCCTCTATACGATCCTATCCTCTATGCTATCTTATCCTCTATCCGATCCTATCCTCTATACTATCCTATCCTCTATGCTATCTTATCCTCTATCCGATCCTATCCTCTATCCTATCCTATCCTCTATCCAATCCTCTTCTGTATAATATATTCTACCCTATCCTATCCTCTATCCGATCCTATCCTATTCTCTATCCTATCCTCTATCCTATCCTATCCTCTATCCTATCCAATCCCCTATCCTATCCTCTATCCTATCCTATCCTCTATTCTATCCAATCCCCTATCCCATCATCTATCCGAGCCTATCCTCTATCCTATCCTATCCTCTATCCTATCCAATCCTCGATCCTATCCTCTATCCTATCCTCTATCGTATCCTATCCTCTAAACGATCCTATCCTCTATACTATCCTATCCTCTATGCTATCTTATCCTCAATCCGATCCTATCCTCTATCGTATACTATTCTCTATCCTATCCTCTACTATATCCTATCCTCTATCCTATCCTCTCCTCTATACTACCCAATCCCCTATCCTATCCTCTATACGATCCTATCCTCTATGCTATCTTATCCTCTATCCGATCCTATCCTCTATCCTATCCTATCCTCTATCCTATCCTCTATCGTATCCTATCCTCTATCCGATCCTATCCTCTATACTATCCTATCCTCTACCCTATCCTATCCTCTATCCTATCCAATCCTCGATCCTATCCTCTATCCTATCCTCTATCGTATACTATTCTCTATCCTATCCTCTACTATATCCTATCCTCTATCCTATCCTCTCCTCTATACTACCCAATCCCCTATCCTATCCTCTATACGATCCTATCCTCTATGCTATCTTATCCTCTATCCGATCCTATCCTCTATACTATCCTATCCTCTATGCTATCTTATCCTCTATCCGATCCTATCCTCTATCCTATCCTATCCTCTATTCTATCCAATCCCCTATCCCATCATCTATCCGAGCCTATCCTCTATCCTATCCTATCCTCTATCCTATAATATCATCTATCCTATCCTATCCACTATCCTATCCGATCCTCAATCCTATCCTATCATGAATCCTCTCCTATCCTCTATCCTATCCTATCCTGTATCCTATCCTATCCTCTATCCTATCCTCTATCCTATCCTATCCTCTATCCTATCCAATCCCCTATCCTATCCTCTATCCTATCCTATCCTCTATTCTATCCAATCCCCTATCCCATCATCTATCCGAGCCTATCCTCTATCCTATCCTATCCTCTATCCTATAATATCATCTATCCTATCCTATCCACTATCCTATCCGATCCTCAATCCTATCCTATCATGAATCCTCTCATATCCTCTATCCTATCCTATCCTGTATCCTATCCTATCCTCTATCCTATCCTATCCTCTATCCTATCCTATCCTCTATCCTATCCTATCCTCTATCCTATCCAATCCCCTATCCTGTCCTCTATCCGATCCTATACTCTATCCTATTCTATTCTCTATCCTATCCTCTACCCTATCCTATCCTCTATCCAATCCTCTTCTGTATAATATACTCTACCCTATCCTATCCTCTATCCGATCCTATCCTATTCTCTATCCTATCCTCTATCCTATCCTATCCTCTATCCTATCCAATCCCCTATCCTAACCTCTATCCTATCCTATCCTGTATCCTATCCTATCCTCTATCCTATAATATCCTCCATCCTATAATATCATCTATCCTATACTATTCTCTATCCTATCCTATCGTCTATCCAATACTATCCTCTATCGTATCCTATCCTCTATCCTATCCTACCCTCTATTCTATCCAATCCCCTATCCTATCATCTATCCGAACCTATCCTCTATCCTATAATATCTTCTATTCTATACTATTCTCTATCCTATCCTATCCTCTATCCTATACTATCCTCTATCGTATCCTATCCTCTATCCTATCCAATCCTCTATCCTATCCTCTATCGTATCCTATCCTCTACCCGATCCTATCCTCTATCCTATCCTATCCTCCATCCTATCCTATTCTCTATCCTATCCTCTACCCTATCCTAGTCCTCTATCCTATAATATCATTTATCCTATACTATCCTCTATCCTATCCTATCCTCTATCCTATACTATCCTCTATCGTATCCTATCCTCTATCCGATCCTATCCTCTATCCTATCCTATCCTCTATCCTATCCTCTACCCTATCCTATCCTCTATCCTATAATATCATTTATCCTATACTATCCTCTATCCTATCCTACCCTCTATCCTATACTATCCTCTATCGTATCCTATCCTCTATCCGATCCTATCCTCTATCCTATCCTATCCTCTATCCTATCCTATTCTGTATCCTATACTCTACCCTATCCTATCCTCTATCCGAACCTATCCTCTATCCTATCCTATCCTCTATGCTATCCAATCCTCTATCCTGTCCTATCCTATCCGCTACCCTATCCTATCCTCTGTCCTATCCTATCCTCTATCCTATCCTATCCTCTATCCTATCCTATCCCCTATCCTGTCCTCTATCAGATCCTATCCTCTATCCTATTCTATTCTCTATCCTATCCTCTACCCTATCCTATCCTCTATCCGATCCTATCCTCTATCCTATCCTATTCTCTATCCTATCCTCTAGCCTATCCTATCCTCTATCCTATAATATCATCTATCCTATACTATTCTCTATCCTATCCTATCCTCTATCCTATCCTATCCTCTATCCTATCCAATCCTCTATCCTATCCTCTATCCTATCCTATTCTGTATCCTACACTCTACCCTATCCTATCCTCTATCGTATCGTATCCTCTATCCGAACCTATCCTCTATCCTATCCTATCCTCTATCCTATCCTATTCTCTATCCTATCCTATCCTCTATCCTATCCTATTCTCTATCCTATCCTATCCTCTATCCTATCCTATTCTCTATCCTATCCGCTACCCTATCCTATCCTCTATCCTATCCTATCCTCTATCCTATCCAATCCTCTATCCTATCCTCTATCGTATCCTATCCTCTATCCGATCCTATCCTCTATACTATCCTATCCTCTACCCTATCCTATCCTCTATCCTATCCTATCCTCTATCCTATCCTATCCTCTACCCTATCCTATCCTCTATCCTATCCTATCCTCTATCCTATCCTATCCTGTATCCTATCCTATTCTCTATCCTATCCTCTACCCTATCCTATCCTCCATCCTATACTATCATCTATCCTATCATATTCTCTATCCTGTCCAATCACCTATCCTATCCTCTATACGATCCTATCCTCTATCCGATCCTATCCTCTATCCTATACTCTACCCTATCCTATCCTCTATCCTATCCTATAATCTATCCTATCCTATCCTCTACCCTATCCTATCCTCTATCATATCCTATCCTCTATCCTATCCAATCCCCTATCCTAACCTCTATCCTGTCCTATCCTCTATCGTATACTATTCTCTATCCTATCCTCTACTATATCCTTTCCTCTATCCTATCCTCTCCTCTATACTACCCAATCCCCAATCCTATCCTCTATACGATCCTATCCTCTATGCTATCTTATCCTCTATCCGATCCTCTTCTGTATAATATACTCTATCCTATCCTATCCACTACCCTATCCTATCCTCTATCATATCCTATCCTCTATCCTATCCAATCCCCTATCCTAACCTCTATCCTGTCCTATCCTCTATCGTATACTATTCTCTATCCTATCCTCTACTATATCCTATCCTCTATCCTATCCTCTCCTCTATACTACCCAATCCCCTATCCTAACCTCTATCCTGTCCTATCCTCTATCGTATACTATTCTCTATCCTATCCTCTACTATATCCTATCCTCTATCCTATCCTCTCCTCTATACTACCCAATAACCTATCCTATCCTCTATCCGATCCTATCCTCTATCCGATCCTATCCTCTATCCTATCCTATTCTGTACCCTATACTGTACACTATCCTATCCTCTATCGTATCCTATCCTGTATCCTATCCAATCCTCGATCCTATCCTCTATCCTATCCTCTATCGTATCCTATCCTCTAAACGATCCTATCCTCTATACTATCCTATCCTCTATGCTATCTTATCCTCTATCCGATCCTATCCTATTCTCTATCCTATCCTCTATCCTATCCTATCCTCTATCCTATCCAATCCCCTATCCTATCCTCTATCCTATCCTATCCTCTATTCTATCCAATCCCCTATCCCATCATCTATCCGAGCCTATCCTCTATCCTATCCTATCCTCTATCCTATAATATCATCTATCCTATCCTATCCACTATCCTATCCGATCCTCAATCCTATCCTATCATGAATCCTCTCCTATCCTCTATCCTATCCTATCCTGTATCCTATCCTATCCTCTATCCTATCCTATCCTCTATCCTATCCTATCCTCTATCCTATCCAATCCCCTATCCTGTCCTCTATCCGATCCTATCCTCTATCCTATTCTATTCTCTATCCTATCCTCTACCCTATCCTATCCTCTATCCAATCCTCTTCTGTATAATATACTCTACCCTATCCTATCCTCTATCCGAACCTATCCTCTATCCTATCCTATCCTCTATCCTATCCTATTCTCTATCCTATCCTATCCTCTATCCTATCCTATTCTCTATCCTATCCTATTCTCTATCCTATCCTATTCTCTATCCTATCCGCTACCCTATCCTATCCTCTATCCTATCCTATCCTCTATCCTATCCAATCCTCTATCCTATCCTCTATCGTATCCTATCCTCTATCCGATCCTATCCTCTATACTATCCTATCCTCTATCCTATCCTATCCTCTATCCTATCCTATCCTCTACCCTATCCTATCCTCTATCCTATCCTATCCTCTATCCTATCCTATCGTGTATCCTATCCTATTCTCTATCCTATCCTCTACCCTATCCTATCCTCCATCCTATACTATCATCTATCCTATCATATTCTCTATCCTGTCCTCTATCGTCTGCTCTATCCTATCCTATCCACTATCCTATCCTATCCTCAAACCTATCCTATCCTCTATCCTATCCAATCACCTATCCTATCCTCTATACGATCCTATCCTCTATCCGATCCTATCCTCTATCCTATACTCTACCCTATCCTATCCTCTATCCTATCCTATAATCTATCCTATCCTATCCTCTACCCTATCCTATCCTCTATCATATCCTATCCTCTATCCTATCCAATCCCCTATCCTAACCTCTATCCTGTCCTATCCTCTATCGTATACTATTCTCTATCCTATCCTCTACTATATCCTATCCTCTATCCTATCCTCTCCTCTATACTACCCAATCCCCAATCCTATCCTCTATACGATCCTATCCTCTATGCTATCTTATCCTCTATCCGATCCTCTTCTGTATAATATACTCTATCCTATCCTATCCTCTACCCTATCCTATCCTCTATCATATCCTATCCTCTATCCTATCCAATCCCCTATCCTAACCTCTATCCTGTCCTATCCTCTATCGTATACTATTCTCTATCCTATCCTCTACTATATCCTACCCTCTATCCTATCCTCTCCTCTATACTACCCAATAACCTATCCTATCCTCTATCCGATCCTATCCTCTATCCGATCCTATCCTCTATCCTATACTCTACCCTATCCTATCCTCTATCCTATCCTATAATCTATCCTATCCTATCCTCTACCCTATCCTATCCTCTATCATATCATATCCTCTATCCTATCCAATCCCCTATCCTAACCTCTATCCTGTCCTATCCTCTATCGTATACTATTCTCTATCCTATCCTCTACTATATCCTATCCTCTATCCTATCCTCTCCTCTATACTACCCAATTCCCTATCCTATCCTCTATACGATCCTATCCTCTATGCTATCTTATCCTCTATCCGATCCTATCCTCTATCCTATCCCATCCTCTATCCTATCCTCTATCGTATCCTATCCTCTATCCGATCCTATCCTCTCTACAATCCTATCCTCTACCCTATCCTATCCTCTATCCTATCCTACTCTGTACCCTATACTCTACACTATCCTATCCTCTATCGTATCCTATCCTCTATCCTATCCAATCCTCGATCCTATCCTCTATCCTATCCTCTATCGTATCCTATCCTCTAAACGATCCTATCCTCTATACTATCCCATCCTCTATCCTATCCTATCCTCTATCCTATACTATTCCCTATCCTATCCTCTACCCTATCCTATCCTCTATCCTATCCTCACCTCTATACTACCCAATCCCCTATCCTATCCTCTATCCTATCCTATCCTCTACCCTATCCTATCCTCATGTCCTATCGTATCACGTCCTCTGTCCTATCCAATCCCCTAGCCTATCCTCTATTCTGTCCTATCCTCTATCCTATACTATTCTCTATCCTATCCTCTACCCTATCCTATCCTCTATCCTATCCTCTCCTCTATACTACCCAATCCCCTATCCTATCCTCTATCCGATCCTATCCTCTATCCTATCCTATCCTCTATCCTATAATATCGTCTATCCTATAATATCATCTATCCTATACTATTCTCTATCCTATCCTATCGTCTATCCTATACTATCCTCTATCGTATCCTATCCTCTATCCTATCCTACCCTCTATTCTATCCAATCCCCTATCCTATCATCTACCCGAACCTATCCTCTATCCTATCCTATCCTCTATCCTATAATATCAGCTATCCTATACTATCCTCTATCCTATCCTATCCTCTATCCTATACTATCCTCTACCCTATCCTATCCTCTATCCTATCCTGTCCTCTATCCGATCCTATCCTCTATCCTATCCTCTCCTCAATCCTATCCTATTATGTATCCTATACTCTACCCTATCCTATCCTCTATCCTATCCTATCCTCTATCCTATCCAATCCTCTATCCTATCCTCTATCCTATCCTATCCTCTATCCTATCCTATTATGTATCCTACACTCTACCCTATCCTATCCTCTATCGTATCCTATCCTCTATCCGAACCTATCCTCTATCCTATCCTATCCTCTATCCTATCCTATTATGTATCCTACACTCTACCCTATCCTATCCTCTATCGTATCCTATCCTCTATCCGAACCTATCCTCTATCCTATCCTATTCTCTATCCTATCCGCTACCCTATCCTATCCTCTATCCTATCCTATCCTCTATCCTATCCAATCCTCTATCCTATCCTCTATCGTATCCTATCCTCTATCCGATCCTATCCTCTATACTATCCTATCCTCTATCCTATCCTATCCTCTATCCTATCCTATCCTCTATCCTATCCAATCCCCTAACCTATCCTCTATCCGATCCTATCCTCTACCCTATCCTGTCCTCTATCCTATCCGATCCTCTATCCTATCCTATCCTCTACCCTATCCTATCCTCTATCCTATCCTATCCTCTATCCTATCCTATCCTCTATTCTATCCAATCCCTATCCTATTATCTATCCGAGCCTATCCTCTATCCTATCCTATCCTCTATCCTATAATATCATCTATCCTATCCTATCCACTATCCTATCCGATCATCAATCCTATCCTATCATGAATCCTCTCCTATCCTCTATCCTATCCTATCCTGTATCCTATCCTATCCTCTATCCTATAATATCCTCTATCCTATCCTATCCTCTATCCTATCCTATTCTGTATCCTATACTCTACCCTATCCTATCCTCTATCCTATCCTATCCTTTATCCTATCCTATCCTCTATCCTATCCTATCCTCTATCCTATCCAATCCCCTATCCTATTCTCTATCCTGTCCTATCCTCTATCCTATACTATTCTCTATCCTATCCTCTACCCTATCCTATCCTCTATCCTATCCTCTCCTCTATACTACCCAATCCCCTATCCTATCCTCTATCCGATCCTATCCTCTATCCTATCCTATCCTCTATCCTATAATATCATCTATCCTATACTATTCTCTATCCTATCCTATCCTCTATACTATCCTATCCTCTACCCTATCCTATCCTCTATCCTATCCTATTCTGTATCCTATACTCTACCCTATCCTATCCTCTATCGTATCCTATCCTCTATCCTATCCAATCCTCGATCCTATCCTCTATCCTATCCTCTATCGTATCCTATCCTCTAAACGATCCTATCCTCTATACTATCCTATCCTCTATGCTATCTTATCCTCAATCCGATCCTATCCTCTATCGTATACTATTCTCTATCCTATCCTCTACTATATCCTATCCTCTATCCTATCCTCTCCTCTATACTACCCAATCCCCTATCCTATCCTCTATACGATCCTATCCTCTATGCTATCTTATCCTCTATCCGATCCTATCCTCTATCCTATCCTATCCTCTATCCTATCCTCTATCGTATCCTATCCTCTATCCGATCCTATCCTCTATACTATCCTATCCTCTACCCTATCCTATCCTCTATCCTATCCAATCCTCGATCCTATCCTCTATCCTATCCTCTATCGTATACTATTCTCTATCCTATCCTCTACTATATCCTATCCTCTATCCTATCCTCTCCTCTATACTACCCAATCCCCTATCCTATCCTCTATACGATCCTATCCTCTATGCTATCTTATCCTCTATCCGATCCTATCCTCTATACTATCCTATCCTCTATGCTATCTTATCCTCTATCCGATCCTATCCTCTATCCTATCCTATCCTCTATCCAATCCTCTTCTGTATAATATATTCTACCCTATCCTATCCTCTATCCGATCCTATCCTATTCTCTATCCTATCCTCTATCCTATCCTATCCTCTATCCTATCCAATCCCCTATCCTATCCTCTATCCTATCCTATCCTCTATTCTATCCAATCCCCTATCCCATCATCTATCCGAGCCTATCCTCTATCCTATCCTATCCTCTATCCTATCCAATCCTCGATCCTATCCTCTATCCTATCCTCTATCGTATCCTATCCTCTAAACGATCCTATCCTCTATACTATCCTATCCTCTATGCTATCTTATCCTCAATCCGATCCTATCCTCTATCGTATACTATTCTCTATCCTATCCTCTACTATATCCTATCCTCTATCCTATCCTCTCCTCTATACTACCCAATCCCCTATCCTATCCTCTATACGATCCTATCCTCTATGCTATCTTATCCTCTATCCGATCCTATCCTCTATCCTATCCTATCCTCTATCCTATCCTCTATCGTATCCTATCCTCTATCCGATCCTATCCTCTATACTATCCTATCCTCTACCCTATCCTATCCTCTATCCTATCCAATCCTCGATCCTATCCTCTATCCTATCCTCTATCGTATACTATTCTCTATCCTATCCTCTACTATATCCTATCCTCTATCCTATCCTCTCCTCTATACTACCCAATCCCCTATCCTATCCTCTATACGATCCTATCCTCTATGCTATCTTATCCTCTATCCGATCCTATCCTCTATACTATCCTATCCTCTATGCTATCTTATCCTCTATCCGATCCTATCCTCTATCCTATCCTAACCTCTATCCTATCCAATCCCCTATCCTATCCTCTATCCTATCCTATCCTCTATTCTATCCAATCCCCTATCCCATCATCTATCCGAGCCTATCCTCTATCCTATCCTATCCTCTATCCTATAATATCATCTATCCTATCCTATCCACTATCCTATCCGATCCTCAATCCTATCCTATCATGAATCCTCTCCTATCCTCTATCCTATCCTATCCTGTATCCTATCCTATCCTCTATCCTATCCTCTATCCTATCCTATCCTCTATCCTATCCAATCCCCTATCCTATCCTCTATCCTATCCTATCCTCTATTCTATCCAATCCCCTATCCCATCATCTATCCGAGCCTATCCTCTATCCTATCCTATCCTCTATCCTATAATATCATCTATCCTATCCTATCCACTATCCTATCCGATCCTCAATCCTATCCTATCATGAATCCTCTCATATCCTCTATCCTATCCTATCCTGTATCCTATCCTATCCTCTATCCTATCCTATCCTCTATCCTATCCTATCCTCTATCCTATCCTATCCTCTATCCTATCCAATCCCCTATCCTGTCCTCTATCCGATCCTATACTCTATCCTATTCTATTCTCTATCCTATCCTCTACCCTATCCTATCCTCTATCCAATCCTCTTCTGTATAATATACTCTACCCTATCCTATCCTCTATCCGATCCTATCCTATTCTCTATCCTATCCTCTATCCTATCCTATCCTCTATCCTATCCAATCCCCTATCCTAACCTCTATCCTATCCTATCCTGTATCCTATCCTATCCTCTATCCTATAATATCCTCTATCCTATCCTATCCTCTATCCTATCCTATCCTCTATCCTATCCAATCACCTATCCTATCCTCTATACGATCCTATCCTCTATCCGATCCTATCCTCTATCCTATACTCTACCAAATCCTATCCTCTATCCTATCCTATAATCTATCCTATCCTATCCTCTACCCTATCCTATCCTCTATCATATCCTATCCTCTATCCTATCCAATCCCCTATCCTAACCTCTATCCTGTCCTATCCTCTATCGTATACTATTCTCTATCCTATCCTCTACTATATCCTATCCTCTATCCTATCCTCTCCTCTATACTACCCAATCCCCAATCCTATCCTCTATACGATCCTATCCTCTATGCTATCTTATCCTCTATCCGATCCTCTTCTGTATAATATACTCTATCCTATCCTATCCTCTACCCTATCCTATCCTCTATCATATCCTATCCTCTATCCTATCCAATCCCCTATCCTAACCTCTATCCTGTCCTATCCTCTATCGTATACTATTCTCTATCCTATCCTCTACTATATCCTATCCTCTATCCTATCCTCTCCTCTATACTACCCAATCCCCTATCCTAACCTCTATCCTGTCCTATCCTCTATCGTATACTATTCTCTATCCTATCCTCTACTATATCCTATCCTCTATCCTATCCTCTCCTCTATACTACCCAATAACCTATCCTATCCTCTATCCGATCCTATCCTCTATCCGATCCTATCCTCTATGCTTTACTCTACCCTATCCTATCCTCTATCCTATCCTATAATCTATCCTATCCTATCCTCTACCCTATCCTATCCTCTATCATATCATATCCTCTATCCTATCCAATCCCCTATCCTAACCTCTATCCTGTCCTATCCTCTATCGTATACTATTCTCTATCCTATCCTCTACTATATCCTATCCTCTATCCTATCCTCTCCTCTATACTACCCAATCCCCTATCCTATCCTCTATACGATCCTATCCTCTATGCTATCTTATCCTCTATCCGATCCTATCCTCTATCCTATCCCATCCTCTATCCTATCCTCTATCGTATCCTATCCTCTATCCGATCCTATCCTCTATACTATCCTATCCTCTACCCTATCCTATCCTCTATCCTATCCTATTCTGTACCCTATACTCTTCACTATCCTATCCTCTATCGTATCCTATCCTCTATCCTATCCAATCCTCGATCCTATCCTCTATCCTATCCTCTATCGTATCCTATCCTCTAAACGATCCTATCCTCTATACTATCCTATCCTCTATCCTATCCTATCCTCTATCCTATCGAATCCCCTATCCTGTCCTCTATCCGATCCTATCCTCTATCCTATTCTATTCTCTATCCTAACCTCTACCCTATCCTATCCTCTATCCAATCCTCTTCTGTATAATATACTCTACCCTATCCTATCCTCTATCCGATCCTATCCTATTCTCTATCCTATCCTCTATCCTATCCTATCCTCTATCCTATCCAATCCCCTATCCTAACCTCTATCCTATCCTATCCTGTATCCTATCCTATCCTCTATCCTATAATATCCTCTATCCTATCCTATCCTCTATCCTATCCTATTCTGTATCCTATACTCTACCCTATCCTATCGTCTATCCTATCCTATCCTCTATCCTATCCAATCCCCTATCCTATCCTCTATCCTGTCCTATCCTCTATCCTATACTATTCTATATCCTATCCTCTACCCTATCCTATCCTCTATCCTATCCTCTCCTCTATACTACCCAATCCCCTAGCCTATCCTCTATCCGATCCTATCCTCTATCCTATAATATCATCTATCCTATACTATTCTCTATCCTATCCTATCCTCTATCCTATACTATCCTCTATCTTATCCTATCCTCTATCCTATCCTATCCTCTATTCTATCCAATCCCCTATCCTATCATCTATCCGAGCCTATCCTTTATCCTATCCTATCCTCTATCCTATAATATCATCTATTCTATCCTATCCACTATCCTATCCGATCCTCAATCCTATCCTATCATGAATCCTCTCCTATCCTCTATCCTATCCTATCCTGTATCCTATCCTATCCTCTATCCTATAATATCCTCTATCCTATCCTATCCTCTATCCTATACTATCCTCTATCGTATCCTATCCTCTATCCTATCCTACCCTCTATTCTATCCAATTCCCTATCCTATCATCTATCCGAACCTATCCTCGATCCTACCCTATCCTCTATCCTATACTATTCCCTATCCTATCCTCTACCCTATCCTATCCTCTATCCTATCCTCACCTCTATACTACCCAATCCCCTATCCTATCCTCTATCCTATCCTATCCTCTACCCTATCCTATCCTCATGTCCTATCGTATCACGTCCTCTATCCTATCCAATCCCCTAGCCTATCCTCTATTCTGTCCTATCCTCTATCCTATACTATTCTCTATCCTATCCTCTACCCTATCCTATCCTCTATCCTATCCTCTCCTCTATACTACCCAATCCCCTATCCTATCCTCTATCCGATCCTATCCTCTATCCTATCCTATCCTCTATCCTATAATATCCTCTATCCTATAATATCATCTATCCTATACTATTCTCTATCCTATCCTATCGTCTATCCTATACTATCCTCTATCGTATCCTATCCTCTATCCTATCCTACCCTCTATTCTATCCAATCCCCTATCCTATCATCTACCCGAACCTATCCTCTATCCTATCCTATCCTCTATCCTATAATATCAGCTATCCTATACTATCCTCTATCCTATCCTATCCTCTATCCTATACTATCCTCTACCCTATCCTATCCTCTATCATATCCTATCCTCTATCCTATCCAATCCCCTATCCTAACCTCTATCCTGTCCTATCCTCTATCGTATACTATTCTATATCCTATCCTCTACTATATCCTATCCTCTATCCTATCCTCTCCTCTATACTACCCAATCCCCTATCCTATCCTCTATACGATCCTATCCTCTATCCTATAATATCATTTACCCTATACTATTCTCTATCCTATCCTATCCTCTATCCTATACTATCCTCTATCGTATCCTATCCTCTATCCGATCCTATCCTCTATCCTATCCTATCCTCTATCCTATCCTATTCTGTATCCTATACTCTACCCTATCCTATCCTCTATCCTATCCTATCCTCCATCCTATAATATCCTCTATCCTATCCTATCCTCTATCCTATCCAATCCCCTATCCTATCCTCTATCCGATCCTATCCTCTATCCTATCCTATCCTCTATCCTATCCTATTCTCTATCCTATCCTCTACCCTATCCTATCCTCCATCCTATACTATCATCTATCCTATCCAATTCTCTATCCTCTCCTCTATCGTCTGCTCTATCCTATCCTATCCACTATCCTATCCTATCCTCAATAATATCCTATCCTATATCCTACCCCACCACCTATCCTATCCTCCATCCTATCCTATCCTCTATCCTATCCTGTCCTCTATCCGATCCTATCCTCTATGCTATCCTCTCCTCAATCCTATCCTATTATGTATCCTATACTCTACCCTATCCTATCCTCTATCCTATCCTATCCTCTATCCTATCCAATCCTCTATCCTATCCTCTATCCTATCCTATCCTCTATCCTATCCTATTATGAATCCTACACTCTAACCTATCCTATCCTCTATCGTATCCTATCCTCTATCCGAACCTATCCTCTATCCTATCCTATCCTCTATCCTATCCTATTATGTATCCTACACTCTACCCTATCCTATCCTCTATCGTATCCTATCCTCTATCGTATCCTATCCTCTATCCGAACCTATCCTCTATCCTATCCTATTCTCTATCCTATCCGCTACCCTATCCTATCCTCTATCCTATCCTATCCTCTATCCTATCCAATCCTCTATCCTATCCTCTATCGTATCCTATCCTCTATCCGATCCTATCCTCTATACTATCCTATCCTCTATCCTATCCTATCCTCTACCCTATCCTATCCTCTATCCTATCCTATTCTGTATCCTATACTCTACCCTATCCTATCCTCTATCGTATCCTATCCTCTATCCTATCCAATCCTCGATCCTATCCTCTATCCTATCCTCTATCGTATCCTATCCTCTAAACGATCCTATCCTCTATACTATCCTATCCTCTATGCTATCTTATCCTCTATCCGATCCTATCCTCTATCCTATCCTATCCTCTATCCTATCCTATTCTGTTTCCTCTACTCTACCCTATCCTATCCTCTATCCGATCCTATCCTCTATCCTATCCTATCCTATTCTCTATCCTATCCTCTATCCTATCCTATCCTCTATCCTATCCAATCCCCTATCCTATCCTCTATCCTGTCCTATCATGAATCCTCTCCTATCCTCTATCCGAACCTATCCTCTATCCTATCCTATCCTCTATCCGAACCTATCCTCTATCCTATCCTATCCTCTATCCTATCCTATTATGTATCCTACACTCTACCCTATCCTATCCTCTATCGTATCCCATCCTCTATCCGAACCTATCCTCTATCCTATCCTATCCTCTATCCTATCCTATTCTCTATCCTATCCTATCCTCTATCCTATCCAATCCCCTATCCTATCCTCTATCCGATCCTATCCTCTATCCTATCCTATCCTCTATCCTATCCTATTCTCTATCCTATCCTCTACCCTATCGTATCCTCCATCCTATACTATCATCTATCCTATCCAATTCTCTATCCTCTCCTCTATCGTCTGCTCTATCCTATCCTATCCACTATCCTATCTTATCCTCAATAATATCCTATCCTATATCCTACCCCAACCACCTATCCTATCCTCCATCCTATCCTATCCTCTATCCTATCCTGTCCTCTATCCGATCCTATCCTCTATCCTATCCTCTCCTCAATCCTATCCTATTATGTATCCTATACTCTACCCTATCCTATCCTCTATCCTATCCTATCCTCTATCCTATCCAATCCTCTATCCTATCCTCTATCCTATCCTATCCTCTATCCTATCCTATTATGTATCCTACACTCTACCCTATCCTATCCTCTATCGTATCCTATCCTCTATCCGAACCTATCCTCTATCCTATCCTATCCTCTATCCTATCCTATTATGTATCCTACACTCTACCCTATCCTATCCTCTATCCTATAATATCCCCTATCCTATACTATTCTCTATCCTATCCTCTACCCTATCCTATCATCTATCCTATCCTCTCCTCTATACTACCCAATCCCCTATCCTATCGTCTATCCGATCCTATCCTCTATCCTATCCTATCCTCTATCCTATAATATCATCTATCCTATACTATTCTCTATCCTATCCTATCCTCTATACTATCCTATCCTCTACCCTATCCTATCCTCTATCCTATCCTATTCTGTATCCTATACTCTACCCTATCCTATCCTCTATCGTATCCTATCCTCTATCCTATCCAATCCTCGATCCTATCCTCTATCCTATCCTCTATCGTATCCTATCCTCTAAACGATCCTATCCTCTATACTATCCTATCCTCTATGCTATCTTATCCTCAATCCGATCCTATCCTCTATCGTATACTATTCTCTATCCTATCCTCTACTATATCCTATCCTCTATCCTATCCTCTCCTCTATACTACCCAATCCCCTATCCTATCCTCTATACGATCCTATCCTCTATGCTATCTTATCCTCTATCCGATCCTATCCTCTATCCTATCCTATCCTCTATCCTATCCTCTATCGTATCCTATCCTCTATCCGATCCTATCCTCTATACTATCCTATCCTCTACCCTATCCTATCCTCTATCCTATCCAATCCTCGATCCTATCCTCTATCCTATCCTCTATCGTATCCTATCCTCTAAACGATCCTATCCTCTATACTATCCTATCCTCTATGCTATCTTATCCTCTATCCGATCCTATCCTCTATCCTATCCTCTCCTCTATACTACCCAATCCCCTATCCTATCCTCTATCCGATCCTATCCTCTATCCTATCCTATCCTCTATCCTATAATATCATCTATCCTATACTATTCTCTATCCTATCCTATCCTCTATCCTATACTATCCTCTATCGTATCCTATCCTCTATCCTATCCTATCCTCTATTCTATCCAATCCCCTATCCTATCATCTATCCGAGCCTATCCTTTATCCTATCCTATCCTCTATCCTATAATATCATCTATTCTATCCTATCCACTATCCTATCCGATCCTCAATCCTATCCTATCATGAATCCTCTCCTATCCTCTATCCTATCCCATCCTGTATCCTATCCTATCCTCTATCCTATAATATCCTCTATCCTATCCTATCCTCTATCCTATACTATCCTCTATCGTATCCTATCCTCTACCCTATCCTCTCCTCTATACTACCCAATCCCCTATCCTATCCTCTATCCGATCCTATCCTCTATCCTATCCTATCCTCTATCCTATAATATCCTCTATCCTATAATATCATCTATCCTATACTATTCTCTATCCTATCCTATCGTCTATCCTATACTATCCTCTATCGTATCCTATCCTCTATCCTATCCTACCCTCTATTCTATCCAATCCCCTATCCTATCATCTATCCGAACCTATCCTCTATCCTATCCTATCCTCTATCCTATAATATCAGCTATCCTATACTATCCTCTATCCTATCCTATCCGCTATCCTATACTATCCTCTACCCTATCCTATCCTCTATCATATCCTATCCTCTATCCTATCCAATCCCCTATCCTAACCTCTATCCTGTCCTATCCTCTATCGTATACTATTCTATATCCTACCCTCTACTATATCCTATCCTCTATCCTATCCTCTCCTCTATACTACCCAATCCCCTATCCTATCCTCTATACGATCCTATCCTCTATCCTATAATATCATTTACTCTATACTATTCTCTATCCTATCCTATCCTCTATCCTATACTATCCTCTATCGTATCCTATCCTCTATCCGATCCTATCCTCTATCCTATCCTATCCTCTAACCTATCCTATTCTGTATCCTATACTCTACCCTATCCTATCCTCTATCCTATCCTATCCTCTATGCTATCCTATTCTCTATCCTATCCTATCCTCTATCCTATCCTATCCTCTATCCTATCCAATCCCCTATCCTATCCTCTATCCTGTCCTATCCTCTATCCTATACTATTCTCTATCCTATCCTCTATCCTATCCTCTCCTCTATACTACCCAATCCCCTATCCTATCCTCTATCCGATCCTATCCTCTATCCTATCCTATCCTCTATCCTATACTATCCTCTATCGTATCCTATCCTCTATCCTATCCTACCCTCTATTCTATCCAATTCCCTATCCTATCATCTATCCGAACCTATCTTCTATCCTATCCTATCCTCTATCCTATACTATTCTCTATCCTATCCTCTACCCTATCCTATCCTCTATCCTATCCTCTGCTCTATACTACCCAATCCCCTATCCTATCCTCTACCCTATCCTATTCTCTACCCTATCCTATCCTCATGTCCTATCGTATCATGTCCTCTATCCTATCCAATCCCCTAGCCTATCCTCTATTCTGTCCTATCCTCTATCCTATACTATTCTCTATCCTATCCTCTACCCTATCCTATCCTCTATCCTATCCTCTCCTCTATACTATCCAATCCCCTATCCTATCCTCTATCCGATCCTATCCTCTACCCTATCCTATCCTCTATCCTATAATATCCTCTATCCTATAATATCATCTATCCTATACTATTCTCTATTATATCCTATCGTCTATCCTATACTATCCTCTATCGTATCCTATCCTCTATCCTATCCTACCCTCTATTCTATCCAATCCCCTATCCTATCATCTATCCGAACCTATCCTCTATCCTATCCTATCCTCTATCCTATAATATCAGCTATCCTATACTATTCTCTATCCTATCCTATCCTCTATCCTATACTATCCTCTATCGTATCCTATCCTCTATCCGATCCTATCCTCTACCCTATCCTATCCTCTATCCTATAATATCCTCTATCCTATAATATCATCTATCCTATACTATTCTCTATCCTATCCTATCGTCTATCCTATACTATCCTCTATCGTATCCTATCCTCTATCCTATCCTACCCTCTATTCTATCCAATCCCCTATCCTATCATCTATCCGAACCTATCCTCTATCCTATCCTATCCTCTATCCTATAATATCAGCTATCCTATACTATTCTCTATCCTATCCTATCCTCTATCCTATACTATCCTCTATCGTATCCTATCCTCTATCCGATCCTATCCTCTATCCTATCCTATCCTCCATCCTATCCTATTCTCTATCCTATCCTCTACCCTATCCTATCCTCTATCCTATAATATCATTTATCCTATACTATCCTCTATCCTATCCTATCCTCTATCCTATACTATCCTCTATCGTATCCTATCCTCTATCCGATCCTATCCTCTATCCTATCCTCTACCCTATCCTATCCTCTATCCTATAATATCATTTATCCTATACTATCCTCTATCCTATCCTATCCTCTATCCTATACTATCCTCTATCGTATCCTATCCTCTATCCGATCCTATCCTCTATCCTATCCTATCCTCTATCCTATCCTATTCTGTATCCTATACTCTACCCTATCCTATCCTCTATCCGATCCTATCCTCTATCCTATCCTATCCTCCATCCTATCCTATTCTCCATCCTATCCTCTACCCTATCCTATCCTGTATCCTATAATATCATTTATCCTATACTATTCTCTATCCTATCCTATCCTCTATCCTATCCTCTACCCTATCCTATCCTCTATCCTATAATATCATCTATCCTATACTATTCTCTATCCTATCCTATCCTCTATCCTATACTATCCTGTATCGTATCCTGTCCTCTATCCGATCCTATCCTCTATCCTATCCTATCCTCTATCCTATCCTATCCTCAATCCTATCCTATTATGTATCCTATACTCTACCATATCCTATCCTCTATTCTATCCTATCCTCTATCCGAACCTATCCTCTATCCTATCCTATCCTCTATCCTATCCTATTATGTATCCTACACTCTACCCTATCCTATCCTCTATCGTATCCTATCCTCTATCCGAACCTATCCTCTATCCTATCCTATTCTCTATCCTATCCGCTACCCTATCCTATCCTCTATCCTATCCTATCCTCTATCCTATCCAATCCTCTATCCTATCCTCTATCGTATCCTATCCTCTATCCGATCCTATCCTCTATACTATCCTATCCTCTATCCTATCCTATCCTCTATCCTATCCTATCCTCTATCCTATCCAATCCCCTAACCTATCCTCTATCCGATCCTATCCTCTACCCTATCCTGTCCTCTATCCTATCCGATCCTCTATCCTATCCTATCCTCTACCCTATCCTATCCTCTATCCTATCCTATCCTCTATCCTATCCTATCCTCTATTCTATCCAATCCCCTATCCTATTATCTATCCGAGCCTATCCTCTATCCTATCCTATCCTCTATCCTATAATATCATCTATCCTATCCTATCCACTATCCTATCCGATCATCAATCCTATCCTATCATGAATCCTCTCCTATCCTCTATCCTATCCTATCCTGTATCCTATCCTATCCTCTATCCTATAATATCCTCTATCCTATCCTATCCTCTATCCTATCCTATTCTGTATCCTATACTCTACCCTATCCTATCCTCTATCCCATCCTATCCTTTATCCTATCCTATCCTCTATCCTATCCTATCCTCTATCCTATCCAATCCCCTATCCTATCCTCTATCCTGTCCTATCCTCTATCCTGTCCTATCCTCTATCCTATACTATTCTCTATCCTATCCTCTACCCTATCCTATCCTCTATCCTATCCTCTGCTCTATACTACCCAATCCCCTATCCTATCCTCTATCCTATCCTATTCTCTACCCTATCCTATCCTCATGTCCTATCGTATCATGTCCTCTATCCTATCCAATCCCCTAGCTTATCCTCTATCCGATCCTATCCTCTATCCTATCCTATTCTGTATCCTATCCTATCCTCTATCCTATAATATCCTCTATCCTATCCTATCCTCTATCCTATCCTATTCTGTATCCTATACTCTACCCTATCCTATCCTCTATCCCATCCTATCCTTTATCCTATCCTATCCTCTATCCTATCCTATCCTCTATCCTATCCAATCCCCTATCCTATCCTCTATCCTGTCCTATCCTCTATCCTATCCTATCCTCTATCCTATCCTATCCTCTATCCTATCCTATCCTCTATCCTATCCTATCCTCTATCCTATCCTCTATCCTACCCTTTCCGCTATGCTATCCTATTCTCTACAATATCGTATCCTCTCTCCTATCCTTCCTCTATCCTACAATATCATCTATCCTATCCTACAATATCATCTATCCTATCCTATCCTATCCTCTATCCTATCCTATCCTCTATCCTATCCTATCCTCTATCCTATCCTATCCTCTATCCTATCCTATCCTCTTTCCTATCCTATCCTATCCTCTATCCTATCCTATCCTCTATCCTATCCTATCCTCTATCCTATCCTATCCTCTATCCTATCCTATCCTCTATCCTATCCTATCCTCTATCCTATCCTATCCTCTATCCTATCCTATCCTCTATCCTATCCTATCCTCTATCCTATCCTATCCTCTATACTATCCAATTCCCTATCCTATCCTCTATCGTCTCCTATCCTCTATCGTCTCCTATCCTCTATCGTCTCCTATCCTCTATCCTATCCAATCCCCTATCCTATCCTCTATCCTATCCTATCCGATCCTCTATGCTATCCTATCCTCTATAATATCGTATCCTCTATCATATCCTATCCTCTTTCCTATAATATCATCTATACTACCCTATCGTCTACCGTCTCCTATCCTCTATCCGATCCAATCCCCTATCCTATCCTCTATGATATTGTATCCTCTATCCAATAATATCATCTAATCTATTATATTCACTATCCCATCCTTTCGTCTATCCTATCCTATCCTCTATCCTCTATCCTATCCTATCCTCTATCCTATCCTATCCTCTATCCTATCCTATCCTCTATTCTATCCTATCCTCTATCCTATCCTATCGTCTATCCTATCCTATCCTCTATCCTATCCTATCCTCTATCCTATCCTATCCTCAATCCTATCCTATCCTCTATCCTATCGTATCCTATCCTCTATCCGATCCTATCCTCTATACTATCCTATCCTCTATCCTATCCTATCCTCTATCCTATCCTATCCTCTATCCTATCCAATCCCCTAACCTATCCTCTATCCGATCCTATCCTCTACCCTATCCTGTCCTCTATCCTATCCGATCCTCTATCCTATCCTATCCTCTACCCTATCCTATCCTCTATCCTATCCTATCCTCTATCCTATCCTATCCTCTATTCTATCCAATCCCCTATCCTATTATCTATCCGAGCCTATCCTCTATCCTATCCTATCCTCTATCCTATAATATCATCTATCCTATCCTATCCACTATCCTATCCGATCATCAATCCTATCCTATCATGAATCCTCTCCTATCCTCTATCCTATCCTATCCTGTATCCTATCCTATCCTCTATCCTATAATATCCTCTATCCTATCCTATCCTCTATCCTATCCTATTCTGTATCCTATACTCTACCCTATCCTATCCTCTATCCCATCCTATCCTTTATCCTATCCTATCCTCTATCCTATCCTATCCTCTATCCTATCCAATCCCCTATCCTATCCTCTATCCTGTCCTATCCTCTATCCTGTCCTATCCTCTATCCTATACTATTCTCTATCCTATCCTCTACCCTATCCTATCCTCTATCCTATCCTCTGCTCTATACTACCCAATCCCCTATCCTATCCTCTATCCTATCCTATTCTCTACCCTATCCTATCCTCATGTCCTATCGTATCATGTCCTCTATCCTATCCAATCCCCTAGCCTATCCTCTATCCGATCCTATCCTCTATCCTATCCTATTCTGTATCCTATCCTATCCTCTATCCTATAATATCCTCTATCCTATCCTATCCTCTATCCTATCCTATTCTGTATCCTATACTCTACCCTATCCTATCCTCTATCCCATCCTATCCTTTATCCTATCCTATCCTCTATCCTATCCTATCCTCTATCCTATCCAATCCCCTATCCTATCCTCTATCCTGTCCTATCCTCTATCCTATCCTATCCTCTATCCTATCCTATCCTCTATCCTATCCTATCCTCTATCCTATCCTATCCTCTATCCTATCCTCTATCCTACCCTTTCCGCTATGCTATCCTATTCTCTACAATATCGTATCCTCTCTCCTATCCTTCCTCTATCCTACAATATCATCTATCCTATCCTACAATATCATCTATCCTATCCTATCCTATCCTCTATCCTATCCTATCCTCTATCCTATCCTATCCTCTATCCTATCCTATCCTCTATCCTATCCTATCCTCTTTCCTATCCTATCCTATCCTCTATCCTATCCTATCCTCTATCCTATCCTATCCTCTATCCTATCCTATCCTCTATCCTATCCTATCCTCTATCCTATCCTATCCTCTATCCTATCCTATCCTCTATCCTATCCTATCCTCTATCCTATCCTATCCTCTATCCTATCCTATCCTCTATACTATCCAATTCCCTATCCTATCCTCTATCGTCTCCTATCCTCTATCGTCTCCTATCCTCTATCGTCTCCTATCCTCTATCCTATCCAATCCCCTATCCTATCCTCTATCCTATCCTATCCGATCCTCTATGCTATCCTATCCTCTATAATATCGTATCCTCTATCATATCCTATCCTCTTTCCTATAATATCATCTATACTACCCTATCGTCTACCGTCTCCTATCCTCTATCCGATCCAATCCCCTATCCTATCCTCTATGATATTGTATCCTCTATCCAATAATATCATCTAATCTATTATATTCACTATCCCATCCTTTCGTCTATCCTATCCTATCCTCTATCCTCTATCCTATCCTATCCTCTATCCTATCCTATCCTCTATCCTATCCTATCCTCTATTCTATCCTATCCTCTATCCTATCCTATCCTCTATCCTATCCTATCCTCTATCCTATCCTATCCTCTATCCTATCCTATCCTCTATCTTATCCTATCCTCTATCCTATCCTATCCTCTATCCTATCCTATCCTCTATCCTATCCTATCCTCTATACTATCCAATTCCCTATCCTATCCTCTATCGTCTCCTATCCTCTATCCTATCTAATCCCCTATCCTACCCTCTATCCTATCCTATCCGATCCTCTATGCTATCCTATCCTGTATAAAATCGTATCCTCTATCATATCCTATCCTCTTTCCTATAATATCATCTATATTACCCTATCGTCTATCGTCTCCAATCCTCTATCCGATCCAATCCCCTATCCTATCCTCTATGATATTGTATCCTCTATCCAATAATATCATCTAATCTATTATATTCACTATCCCATCCTTTCGTCTATCCTATCCTATCCTCTATCCTCTATCCTATCCTATCCTCTATCCTATCCTATCCTCTATCCTATCCTATCCTCTATTCTATCCTATCCTCTATCCTATTCTATCCTCTATCCTATCCTATCCTCTATCCTATCCTATCATCTATCCTATCCTATCCTATCCTATCCTCTATCCTATCCTATCCTCTATCCCATCCTATCCTCTATCCTATCCTATCCTCTATCCTATCCTATCCTGTATCATATCCTATCCTATATCATATCATATCCTCTATCCTATCCAATCCTCTCTCCTATCCGATCGACTATCCTATCCTATCCTCTATAATATCGTTTCCTCTATCTTATCCTATCCTCTATCCTATCCTATCCTCTATCCTATCCTATCCTCTATCCTATCCTATCGTCTATCCTATCCTATCCTCTATCCTATCCTATCCTCTATCCTATCCTATCCTCAATCCTATCCTATCCTCTATCCTATCGTATCCTCTATCCTATCCTATTCTATCCTCTATCCTATCCTATCCTCTATCCTATCCTATCCTCTATAATATCGTATCCTCTATCATATTGTACCCTCTATCCAATAATATCATCAATCCTATCCTATTCACTATCTTATCCTATCCTCTATCCTATCCTATCCTCTATCATATCCAATCCCCTATCCTATCCTCTATCGTCTCCCATCCTCTATACTATCCTCTAGCCTATCCTATTCTCTATCCTGTCCTCTATCCTATCCTATCCTCTATCATATCCTATCCTATATCATATCATATCCTCTAGCCTATCCAATCCTCTCTCCTATCCGATCGACTATCCTATCCTATCCCCTATAATATCGTTTCCTCTATCATATCCTATCCTTTTCCCTATAATATTATCTATCCTATCCTATTCTCTGTCCTATCCTATCCTCTATCCTATCCTATCCTCTATCGTCTCCTATCCTCCATCCTATCCAATCCTCTATCCTATCCCGTATCCTATCCTATCCTCAATCCTATCCTATCCTCTATCCTATCCTATCCTCTATCCTATCCTATTCTATCCTCTATCCTATCCTATCCTCTATCCTATCCTATCCTCTATAATATCGTATCCTCTATCATATTGTACCCTCTATCCAATAATATCATCAATCCTATCCTATTCACTATCTTATCCTATCCTCTATCCTATCCTATCCTCTATCATATCCAATCCCCTATCCTATCCTCTATCGTCTCCCATCCTCTATACTATCCTCTAGCCTATCCTATTCTCTATCCTGTCCTCTATCCTATCCTATCCTCTATCATATCCTATCCTATATCATATCATATCCTCTAGCCTATCCAATCCTCTCTCCTATCCGATCGACTATCCTATCCTATCCTCTATAATATCGTTTCCTCTATCTTATCCTATCCTCTATCCTATCCTATCCTCTATCCTATCCTATCCTCTATCCTATCCTATCGTCTATCCTATCCTATCCTCTATCCTATCCTATCCTCTATCCTATCCTATCCTCAATCCTATCCTATCCTCTATCCTATCCTATCCTCTATCCTATCCTATTCTATCCTCTATCCTATCCTATCCTCTATAATATCGTATCCTCTATCATATTGTACCCTCTATCCAATAATATCATCAATCCTATCCTATTCACTATCTTATCCTATCCTCTATCCTATCCTACCCCCTATCCTATCCTACCCCCTATCCTATCCTCTATCCTATCCTATCCTTTATCCTATCCTATCCTATCCTCTATCGTATCCTATCCTCTATCCTATCCAATCCCCTACCCTATTCTCTATCCTATCCTATCCTATCCTCTATCCTATCCAATCCTCTATCCTATTCTACACTCTATCCTATAATACCCCCTATTCTATCCAATCCTCTATCCTATCCTCAATCCTATCCTCTATCCTCTATCCTATCCTCTATCCCACCCTATCCTCTATCCTCTCCTATCCTATCCTCTATCGTGTCCTATCCTCTATCCTATCCAATCCTCTATCCTATTCTACACTCTATCCTATCCTATCCTTTATCCTATCCTATCCTATCCTCTATCATATCCTATCCTCTATCCTATAATATCCTCTTTCCTATACAATCCTCTATCCGATCCAATCCTCTATCCTATCCTCTATCCTATCCCCTCCTCTATCATATCCTATCCTCTATCGTCTCCTGTCCTCTATCCTATCCAATCACCTATCCTATCCTCTATCGTCTCCTATCCTCTATCCTATCCAATCCCCTATCCTATTCTCTATCCCATCCTATCCTATCCTCTACCCTATCCTCTATCCTCTATCCTATCCTCTATCCTATCCTATCCTCTATCCTATCCTATCCTCCATCCTATCCTTTCCTCTATCCTATCCTATCCTCTATCGTCTCCTATCCTCTATCCTATCCAATCCCCTACCCTATTCTCTATCCTATCCTATGTTATGCTCAACCCTATCCTATCCTCAATCCTATCCTATACTCCATCCTATCCTATCCTCTATCATATCCTATCCTCTATCCTATAATATCCTCTATCCTATACAATCCTCTATCCGATCCAATCCTCTATCCTATCCTATCCTATCCTCTATCGTATCCTATCCTCTATCCTATCCAATCCTATATCATATCCTATCCGCTATACTATCCTACCCTCTATCCTCTAATACCCCCTATCCTATCCAATCCTCTATCCTATCCTCAATCCTATCCTCGATCCTCTATCCTATCCTCTATCCCATCGTATCCTCTATCCTATCCTATCCTCAATCCTATCCTATACTCCATCCTATCCTATCCTCTATCATATCCTATCCTCTATCCTATAATATCCTCTATCCTATACAATCCTCTATCCGATCCAATCCTCTATCCTATCCTATCCTATCCTCTATCATATCCTATCCTCTATCCTATCCAATAATATATCCTATCCTATCCGCTATACTATCTTACCCTCTATCCTCTAATACCCCCTATCCTATCCAATCCTCTATCCTATCCTCAATCCTATCCTCTATCCTCTATCCTAACCTCTATCCCATCCTATCCTCAATCCTATCCTATCCTCTATCCTATAATATCCTCTATCCTATACAATCCTCTATCCGATCCAATCCTCTATCCTATCCTCTATCCTATCCTCTATGCTATCCTGTCCTGTATCGTATCCTGTCCTCTATCCTATCCAATCCTATATCCAATCCTATCCGCTATCCTATCCAATCCTCTATCCTATCCTCTATCCTATCCTCTATCCTCTATCCTATCCTCTATCCCATCCTATCCTCTATCCTATCCTATCCTCTATCCTATCCTATCCTCTATACTATCCTATCCTCTGACCTATCCTATCCTCTATCATATCCTATCCTCTATCCTATAATATCCTCTATCCTATACAATCCTCTATCCTATCCTATTATATCCTCTATCCTATCCTATCCTCTATCCTATAATATCCTCTATCCTATACAATCCTCTATCCGATCCAATCCTCTATCCTATCCTCTATCCTATCCTCTATGCTATCCTGTCCTCTATCGTATCCTATCCTCTATCCTATCCAATCCTATATCCTCAATCCTATCCTCTATCCTCTATCCTATCCTCTATCCCATCCTATCCTCTATCCTATAATATCCTCTATAATATACAATCCTCTATCCGATCCAATCCTCTATCCTATCCTCTATCCTATCCTCTATGCTATCCTGTCCGCTATCGTATCCTATCCTCTATCCTATCCAATCCTATATCCTATCCTATCCGCTATCCTATCCAATCCTCTATCCTATCCTCTATCCTATCCTCTATCCTCTATCCTATCCTCTATCCCATCCTATCCTCTATCCTATCCTATCCTCTATCCTATCCTATCCTGTATACTATCCTATTCTCTGTCCTATCCTATCCTCTATCCTATCCTATCCTCTATCGTCTCCAGTCCTCTATCCTATGTTATGCTCAACCCTGTCCTATCCTCAATCCTATCCTCTATCCTCAATCCTATCCTCTATCCTCTATCCTATCCTCTATCCCATCCTATCCTCTATCCTATCCTATCCTCTATCCTATAATATCCTCTATCCTATACAATCATCTATCCGATCCAATCCTCTATCCTATCCTCTATCCTATCCTCTATCCTATCATATACTCTATCCTATCCTATCCTCTATCCTATCCTATCCTCTATCCTATCCTATCCTCTATCCTATCCTATCCTCTATCCTATCCTATCCTCTATCCTATCCTATCCTCTATTCTATCCTATCCTCAATCCAATCCTATCCTCTATTATATCCTATCCTCTATCCTATCCTATCCTCTATCCTATCCTATCCTCTATCCTATCCTATCCTCTATTCTATCCTATCCTCTATCCTATCCTATCCTCTATCCTATCCTATCCTCTATCCTATACTATCCTCCATCCTATACTATCCTCCATCCTATCCTATCCTCTACCCTATCCTATCCTCTATCCTATCCTATCCTCTATCATATCCTATCCTATCCTATCCTCTATCCTATCCTATCCTCTATCCTATCCTATCCTCTATCCTATCCTATCCTCTAGCCTATCCTATCCTCAATCCTATCCTATCCTCTATCCTATCCTATCCTCTATCCTATCCTATCCTCTATCCTATCCTATCCTCTATTCTATCCTATCCTCTATCCTATCCTATCCTCTATCCTATCCTATCCTCTATCCTATCCTATCCTCTATCCTATCCTATCCTCTATCCTATCCTATCCTCTATCGTATCCAATCCCCTATCCTATCCTATCCTCTATCCTATACAATCCTCTATCCGATCCAATCCTCTATCCTATCCTATCCTATCCTCTATCGTATCCTATCCTCTATCCTATCCAATCCTATATCCTATCCTATCCGCTATACTATCCTACCCTCTATCCTCTAATACCCCCTATCCTATCCAATCCTCTATCCTATCCTCAATCCTATCCTCTATCCTCTATCCTATCCTCTATCCCATCGTATCCTCTATCCTAACCTATCCTCTATCCTATAATATCCTCTATCCTATACAATCCTCTATCCGATCCAATCCTCTATCCTATCCTCTATCCTATCCTCTATCCTATCCTATCCTCTATCCTATCCTATCCTGTATCCTATCCAATCCTCTATACTATCCTATCCTCTATCATATCCTATCCTCCGTCCTATCCTATCCTCTATCCTATCCTATACTCTATCCTATGAAATCCGCCATCCTATCCTCTATCCTATCCTATCCTCTATCCTATACTATCCTCCATCCTATACTATCCTCCATCCTATCCTATCCTCTACCCTATCCTCTATCCTATCCTATCCTCTATCCTATCCTATCCTCTATCCTATCCTATCCTCTATCCTATCCTATCCTCTATCCTATCCTATCCTCTATCCTATCCTATCATCTATCCTATAGTATCTTGTATAATATCGTATCCTCTATCCTATCCTATCCAATCCCCTATCCTATCCTCTATCCTATCCTATCCTCTATATTATCGTATCCTCTATCCTATCCTATTCTCTATACTATAATATCATATATCCTATCCTATTCTCTATCCTATACTATCCTCTATCCTATCCTATCCTCTATCCTATCCTATCCTCTATCCTATCCTATCCTCTATCCTGTCCTATCCTCTATCCTATCCTATCCTCTATCCTATCGTATCCTCAATAATATCGTATCCTCTATCCTATCCTATCCTGTATCATATCCTATCCTCTATACTCTATCCTCTATCCTACCCTATCCTCTATACTATCCTATCCTCTATCCTATCCTATCCTCTATCATATCCTATCCTCTATCCTATCCTATCCTATCCTCTATCCTATCCTATCCTCTATCCTATCCAATCCTATATCCTATCCTATCCGCTATACTATCCTACCCTCTATCCTACCCTATCCTCTATCCTATCCTATCCTCTATCCTATCCTATCCTCTATCCTATCCTATCCTCTATCCTATCCTATCCTATCCTCAATCCTATCCTATCCTCAACCCTATCCTATCCTCTATCCTATCCTATCCTATCCTCTATCCTATCCTATCCTCTATCCTATCCTATCCTCTATCCTATCCTATCCTCTATCCTATCCTATCCTCTATCCTATCCTATCCTCTATCCTATCCTATCCTCTATCCTATCCTATCCTTTATCCTATCCTATCCTCTATCCTATCCTATCCTCTATCCTATCCTATCCTCTATCCTATCCTATCCTCTATCCTATCCTATCCTCTATCCTATCCTATCCTATCCTTTATCCTATTCTATCCTCTATCCTATCCTATCCTCTATCCTATACTATCCTCTATCCTATCCCATGCTCTATCCTATCCTATCCTATCCTATCCTTTATCCTATTCTATCCTCTATCCTATCCTATCCTCTATCCTATCCTATCCTCTATCCTATCCTATCCTCTATCCTATCCTATCCCCAATCCTATCCTATCCTCTATAAAATCGTATCCTCTATCCTATCCTATCCTCTATAAAATCGTATCCTCTATCCTATCCTATCCTCTATCCTATACTATTCTCTATCCTATCCTATCCCCTATCCTATACTATCCTCTATCGTATCCTATCCTCTATCCGATCCTATCCTCTATCCTATCCTATCCTCTATCCTATCCTATCTTCTATCCTATCATATCCTCTATCCTATCCAATCCTATCCTCTACCCTATCCTATCCTCTATCCTATCCTATCCTCTACCCTATCCAATCCCCTATCCTATCCTCTATCCTATCCTATCCCCTATCCTATACTATCCTCTATCGTATCCTATCCTCTATCCGATCCTATCCTCTATCCTATCCTATCCTCTATCCTATCCTATCTTCTATCCTATCATATCCTCTATCCTATCCAATCCTATCCTCTACCCTATCCTATCCTCTATCCTATCCTATCCTCTACCCTATCCAATCCCCTATCCTATCCTCTATCCTATCCTATCCTCTACCCTATCCAATCCCCTATCCTATCCTCTATCTGATCCTATCCTCTATCCTATCCTATCCTCTATCCTATAATATCATCTATTCTATACTATTCTCTATCCTATCTTATCCTCTATTATATACTATCCTCTATCGTCTCCTATCTTCTATCCTATCCAATCCCCTATCCAATCCTGTATCCTATCCTATCAACTATAATATCGTATCCTCTTTCCTATCCTCTATCCTATACTATCATCTAACCTATCCTATTCTCTATCCTATCCTCTATCGTCTGTTCTATCCTATCCTATCCACTATCCTATCCTATCCTTAATCCTCTCCTACCCTCTATCCTATCCTATCCTGTATAGTATCCTATACTCTACCCTATCCTATCCTTTATCCTATCCTATCCTCTATACTACCCAATCCCCTATCCTATCCTCTATCCGATCCTATCCTCTATCCTATCCAATCCACTATCCGATCCTATCCTCTATCCTATCCTATCCTCTATAATATCGTATCCTCTATCCTATCCTATCCTCTATCCTAAACTATTCTCTATCCTATCCTATCCTCTATCCTATACTATCCTCTATCGTATCCTATCCTCTATCCGATCCTATCCTCTACCCTATCCTATCCTTTATCCTATCCTATCCTCTATACTACCCAATCCCCTATCCTATCCTCTATCCGATCCTATCCTCTATCCTATCCAATCCTCTATCCGATCCTATCCTCTATCCTATAATATCCTCTATCCTATACAATCCTCTATCCGATCCAATCCTCTATCCTATCCTATCCTATCCTCTATCATATCCTATCCTCTATCCTATCCAATAATATATCCTATCCTATCCGCTATACTATCTTACCCTCTATCCTCTAATACCCCCTATCCTATCCAATCCTCTATCCTATCCTCAATCCTATCCTCTATCCTCTATCCTAACCTCTATCCCATCCTATCCTCAATCCTATCCTATCCTCTATCCTATAATATCCTCTATCCTATACAATCCTCTATCCGATCCAATCCTCTATCCTATCCTCTATCCTATCCTCTATGCTATCCTGTCCTGTATCGTATCCTGTCCTCTATCCTATCCAATCCTATATCCTATCCTATCCGCTATCCTATCCAATCCTCTATCCTATCCTCTATCCTATCCTCTATCCTCTATCCTATCCTCTATCCCATCCTATCCTCTATCCTATCCTATCCTCTATCCTATCCTATCCTCTATACTATCCTATCCTCTGACCTATCCTATCCTCTATCATATCCTATCCTCTATCCTATAATATCCTCTATCCTATACAATCCTCTATCCTATCCTATTATATTCTCTATCGTATCCTATCCTCTATCCTATCCAATCCTATATCATATCCTATCCGCTATACTATCCTACCCTCTATCCTCTAATACCCCCTATCCTATCCAATCCTCTATCCTATCCTCAATCCTATCCTCGATCCTCTATCCTATCCTCTATCCCATCGTATCCTCTATCCTATCCTATCCTCTATCCTATAATATCCTCTATCCTATACAATCCTCTATCCGATCCAATCCTCTATCCTATCCTCTATCCTATCCTCTATGCTATCCTGTCCTCTATCGTATCCTATCCTCTATCCTATCCAATCCTATATCCTCAATCCTATCCTCTATCCTCTATCCTATCCTCTATCCCATCCTATCCTCTATCCTATAATATCCTCTATAATATACAATCCTCTATCCGATCCAATCCTGTATCCTATCCTCTATCCTATCCTCTATGCTATCCTGTCCTCTATCGTATCCTATTATCTATCCTATCCAATCCTATATCCTATCCTATCCGCTATCCTATCCAATCCTCTATCCTATCCTCTATCCTATCCTCTATCCTCTATCCTATCCTCTATCCCATCCTATCCTCTATCCTATCCTATCCTCTATCCTATCCTATCCTGTATACTATCCTATTCTCTGTCCTATCCTATCCTCTATCCTATCCTATCCTCTATCGTCTCCAGTCCTCTATCCTATGTTATGCTCAACCCTGTCCTATCCTCAATCCTATCCTCTATCCTCAATCCTATCCTCTATCCTCTATCCTATCCTCTATCCCATCCTATCCTCTATCCTATCCTATCCTCTATCCTATAATATCCTCTATCCTATACAATCCTCTATCCGATCCAATCCTCTATCCTATCCTCTATCCTATCCTCTATCCTATCCTATCCTCTATCCTATCCTATCCTCTATTCTATCCTATCCTCTATCCTATCCTATCCTCTATCCTATCCTATCCTCTATCCTATACTATCCTCCATCCTATACTATCCTCCATCCTATCCTATCCTCTACCCTATCCTATCCTCTATCCTATCCTATCCTCTATCATATCCTATCCTATCCTATCCTCTATCCTATCCTATCCTCTATCCTATCCTATCCTCTATCCTATCCTATCCTCTATCCTATCCTATCCTCTATCCTATCCTATCCTCTATCCTATCCTATCCTCTAGCCTATCCTATCCTCAATCCTATCCTATCCTCTATCCTATCCTATCCTCTATCCTATCCTATCCTCTATCCTATCCTATCCTCTATTCTATCCTATCCTCTATCCTATCCTATCCTCTATCCTATCCTATCCTCTATCCTATCCTATCCTCTATCCTATCCTATCCTCTATCCTATCCTATCCTCTATCGTATCCAATCCCCTATCCTATCCTATCCTCTATCCTATACAATCCTCTATCCGATCCAATCCTCTATCCTATCCTATCCTATCCTCTATCGTATCCTATCCTCTATCCTATCCAATCCTATATCCTATCCTATCCGCTATACTATCCTACCCTCTATCCTCTAATACCCCCTATCCTATCCAATCCTCTATCCTATCCTCAATCCTATCCTCTATCCTCTATCCTATCCTCTATCCCATCGTATCCTCTATCCTAACCTATCCTCTATCCTATAATATCCTCTATCCTATACAATCCTCTATCCGATCCAATCCTCTATCCTATCCTCTATCCTATCCTCTATCCTATCCTATCCTCTATCCTATCCTATCCTGTATCCTATCCAATCCTCTATACTATCCTATCCTCTATCATATCCTATCCTCTGTCCTATCCTATCCTCTATCCTATCCTATACTCTATCCTATCCAATCCGCCATCCTATCATCTATCCTATCCTATCCTCTATCCTATACTATCCTCCATCCTATACTATCCTCCATCCTATCCTATCCTCTACCCTATCCTCTATCCTATCCTATCCTCTATCCTATCCTATCCTCTATCCTATCCTATCCTCTATCCTATCCTATCCTCTATCCTATCCTATCCTCTATCCTATCCTATCATCTATCCTATAGTATCTTGTATAATATCGTATCCTCTATCCTATCCTATCCAATCCCCTATCCTATCCTCTATCCTATCCTATCCTCTATATTATCGTATCCTCTATCCTATCCTATTCTCTATACTATAATATCATATATCCTATCCTATTCTCTATCCTATACTATCCTCTATCCTATCCTATCCTCTATCCTATCCTATCCTCTATCCTATCCTATCCTCTATCCTGTCCTATCCTCTATCCTATCCTATCCTCTATCCTATCGTATCCTCAATAATATCGTATCCTCTATCCTATCCTATCCTGTATCATATCCTATCCTCTGTACTCTATCCTCTATCCTACCCTATCCTCTATACTATCCTATCCTCTATCCTATCCTATCCTCTATCATATCCTATCCTCTATCCTATCCTATCCTATCCTCTATCCTATCCTATCCTCTATCCTATCCAATCCTATATCCTATCCTATCCGCTATACTATCCTAACCTCTATCCTACCCTATCCTCTATCCTATCCTATCCTCTATCCTATCCTATCCTCTATCCTATCCTATCCTCTATCCTATCCTATCCTATCCTCAATCCTATCCTATCCTCAACCCTATCCTATCCTCTATCCTATCCTATCCTATCCTCTATCCTATCCTATCCTCTATACTATCCTATCCTCTATCCTATCCTATCCTCTATCCTATCCTATCCTCTATCCTATCCTATCCTCTATCCTATCCTATCCTCTATCCTATCCTATCCTCTATCCTATCCTATCCTCTATCCTATCCTATCCTCTATCCTATCCTATCCTCTATCCTATCCTATCCTATCCTTTATCCTATTCTATCCTCTATCCTATCCTATCCTCTATCCTATCCCATGCTCTATCCTATCCTATCCTATCCTATCCTTTATCCTATTCTATCCTCTATCCTATCCTATCCTCTATCCTATCCTATCCTCTATCCTATCCCATGCTCTATCCTATCCTATCCTCTATCCTATCCTATCCTCTATCCTATCCTATCCTCTATCCTATCCTATCATCTATCCTATCCTATCCTATCCTCTATCCTATCCTATCCTCTATCCGATCCAATCCCCTTTACTATCGTCTATCCGATCCTATCCTCTATCCTATCCTATCCTCTATCCTATCCTATCCCCAATCCTATCCTATCCTCTATAAAATCGTATCCTCTATCCTATCCTATCCTCTATAAAATCGTATCCTGTATCCTATCCTATCCTCTATCCTATACTATTCTCTATCCTATCCTATCCCCTATCCTATACTATCCTCTATCGTATCCTATCCTCTATCCTATACTATCCTCTATCGTATCCTATCCTCTATCCGATCCTATCCTCTATCCTATCCTATCCTCTATCCTATCCTATCTTCTATCCTATCATATCCTCTATCCTATCCAATCCTATCCTCTACCCTATCCTATCCTCTATCCTATCCTATCCTCTACCCTATCCAATCCCCTATCCTATCCTCTATCCTATCCTATCCTCTACCCTATCCAATCCCCTATCCTATCCTCTATCTGATCCTATCCTCTATCCTATCATATCCTCTATCCTATAATATCATCTATTCTATACTATTCTCTATCCTATCTTATCCTCTATTATATACTATCCTCTATCGTCTCCTATCTTCTATCCTATCCAATCCCCTATCCAATCCTGTATCCTATCCTATCAACTATAATATCGTATCCTCTTTCCTATGCTCTATCCTATACTATCATCTAACCTATCCTATTCTCTATCCTATCCTCTATCGTCTGTTCTATCCTATCCTATCCACTATCCTATCCTATCCTTAATCCTCTCCTACCCTCTATCCTATCCTATCCTGTATAGTATCCTATACTCTACCCTATCCTATCCTTTATCCTATCCTATCCTCTATACTACCCAATCCCCTATCCTATCCTCTATCCGATCCTATCCTCTATCCTATCCAATCCACTATCCGATCCTATCCTCTATCCTATCCTATCCTCTATAATATCGTATCCTCTATCCTATCCTATCCTCTATCCTAAACTATTCTCTATCCTATCCTATCCTCTATCCTATACTATCCTCTATCGTATCCTATCCTCTATCCGATCCTATCCTCTACCCTATCCTATCCTTTATCCTATCCTATCCTCTATACTACCCAATCCCCTATCCTATCCTTTATCCGATCCTATCCTCTATCCTATCCAATCCTCTATCCGATCCTATCCTCTATCCTATCCTATCCTCTATAATATCGTATCCTCTATCCTATCCTATCCTCTATCCTATACTATTCTCTATCCTATCCTATCCTCTATCCTATACTATCCTCTATCGTATCCTATCCTCTATCCGATCCTATCCTCTATCCTATCCTATCCTCTATCCTATCCAACCCTCTATCCTATCTTATTCTCTATCCTATCCTCTACCCTTTCCTATCCTCTATCCTATAATATCATCTATCCTATACTATTCTCTATCCTATCCTATCCTCTATCCTATACTATCCTCTATCGTATCCTATCCTCTATCCGATCCTATCCTCTATCCGATCCTATCCTCTATAATATCGTATCCACTATCCTATCCTATCCTCTATCCTATACTATTCTCTATCCTATCCTATCCTCTATCCTATACTATCCTCTATCGTATCCTATCCTCTATCCGATCCTATCCTCTATAATATCGTATCCACTATCCTATCCTATCCTCTATCCTATACTATTCTCTATCCTATCCTATCCTCTATCCTATACTATCCTCTATCGTATCCTATCCTCTATCCGATCCTATCCTCTATCGTATCCTATCCTCTATCCTATCCTATTCTCTATCCTATCCTCTACCCTATCCTGTCCTCTATCCTATCCTATCCTCAATCCTCTCCTATCCTCTATCCTATCCTCTACCCTATCCTACCCTCTATCCTATAATATCATCTATCCTATACTATTCTCTATCCTATCCTATCCTCCATCCTATACTATCCTCTATCGTATCCTATCCTCTATCCGATCCTATCCTCTATCCTATAATATCCTCTATCCTATCCTATTCTGTATCCTATACTCTACCCTATCCTATCCTCTATCCTATCCTATCCTCTATCCTATCTTATCCTCTATCCTATCCTATCCTCTATCCTATCCTATCTTCTATCCTATCATATCCTCTATCCGATCCAATCCTCTATCCTATCTTATTCTCTATCCTATCCTCTACCCTATCCGATCCTCTATCCTATAATATCATCTATCCTATACTATTCTCTATCCTATCCTATCCTTTATCATATACTATCCTCTATCGTATCCTATCCTCTATCCGATCCTATCCTCTATCCGATCCTATCCTCTATAATATCGTATCCACTATCCTATCCTATCCTCTATCCTATACTATTCTCTATCCTATCCTATCCTCTATCCTATACTATCCTCTATCGTATCCTATCCTCTATCCGATCCTATCCTCTATCGTATCCTATCCTCTATCCTATCCTATTCTCTATCCTATCCTCTACCCTATCCTGTCCTCTATCCTATCCTCTACCCTATCCTACCCTCTATCCTATAATATCATCTATCCTATACTATTCTCTATCCTATCCTATCCTCCATCCTATACTATCCTCTATCGTATCCTATCCTCTATCCGATCCTATCCTCTATCCTATAATATCCTCTATCCTATCCTATTCTGTATCCTATACTCTACCCTATCCTATCCTCTATCCTATCCTATCCTCTATCCTATCTTATCCTCTATCCTATCCTATCCTCTATCCTATCCTATCTTCTATCCTATCATATCCTCTATCCGATCCAATCCTCTATCCTATCTTATTCTCTATCCTATCCTCTACCCTATCCGATCCTCTATCCTATAATATCATCTATCCTATACTATTCTCTATCCTATCCTATCCTTTATCATATACTATCCTCTATCGTATCCTATCCTATATCCGATCCTATCCTCTATCCTATCCTATCCTCTATCCTATCCAATCCTCTATCCTATCTTATTCTCTATCCTATCCTCTACCCTTTCCTATCCTCTATCCTATAATATCATCTATCCTATACTATTCTCTATCCTATCCTATCCTCTATCCTATACTATCCTCTATCGTATCCTATCCTCTATCCGATCCTATCCTCTATAATATCGTATCCACTATCCTATCCTAGCCTCTATCCTATACTATTCTCTATCCTATCCTATCCTCTATCCTATACTATCCTCTATCGTATCCTATCCTCTATCCGATCCTATCCTCTATCCTATCCTCTACCCTATCCTACCCTCTATCCTATAATATCATCTATCCTATACTATTCTCTATCCTATCCTATCCTCCATCCTATACTATCCTCTATCGTATCCTATCCTTTATCCGATCCTATCCTCTATAGTATCCTATCCTCTACCCTATCCTATCCTCTATACTACCCAATCCCCTATCCTATCCTCTATCCGATCCTATCCTCTATCCTATCCAATCCTCTACCCGATCCTATCCTCTATCCTATCCTATCCTCTATAATATCGTATCCTCTATCCTATCGTATCCTCTATCCTATACTATTCTCTATCCTATCCTATCCTCTATCCTATACTATCCTCTATCGTATCCTATCCTCTATCCGATCCTATCATCTATCCTATCCTATCCTGTATCCTATCCTATCTTCTATCCTATCATATCCTCTATCCGATCCAATCCTCTATCCTATCTTATTCTCTATCCCATCCTCTACCCTATCCGATCCTCTATCCTATAATATCATCTATCCTATACTATTCTCTATCCTATCCTATCCTTTATCCTATACTATCCTCTATCGTATCCTATCCTCTATCCGATCCTATCCTCTATCCTATCCTATCCTCTATCCTATCCAATCCTCTATCCTATCTTATTCTCTATCCTATCCTCTACCCTTTCCTATCCTCTATCCTATAATATCATCTATCCTATACTATTCTCTATCCTATCCTATCCTCTATCCTATACTATCCTCTATCGTATCCTATCCTCTATCCGATCATATCCTCTATCCGATCCTATCCTCTATAATATCGTATCCACTATCGTATCCTATCCTCTATACGATCCTATCCTGTATCCTATCCTATCCTCTATCCTATCCTATCCTCTACCCTACCCTATCCTATCCTCTATCCTATCCTATCCTCTATCCTATCCTATCCTCTATCCTATCCTATCCTATCCTCTATCCTATACAATCCCCTATCTTATCCACTATCCTATCCTATCCTCAATCCTATCCTATCCTCAACCCTATCCTATCCTCTATCCTATCCTATCCTCTATCCTATCCAATCCCCTATCCTATCCACTATCCTATGCTATCCTCAATCCTATCATATCCTCAACCCTAACCTATCCTCTATCCTATCCTATCCTATCCTCTATCCAATCCTATCCTCTATCCTATCCTATCCTCTATCCTATCCTATCCTCTATCCTATCCTATCCTCTATCCTATCGAATCCCCTATCCTCTATCCTATCCTATCCACTATACTATCCAATCCCCTATCCTATCCTCTATCCGATCCTATCCTCTATCCTATCCTATCCTCTATCCTATCCTATTCTCTATTATATCATCTACCCTATCCTATCCTCTATCCTATAATATCAGCTATCCTATACTATTCTCTATCCTATCCTACCCTCTATCCTATACTATCCTCTATCGTATCTTATCCTCTATCCTATCCTATCCTCTATCCTATAATATCTTCTATTCTATACTATTCTCTATCCTATCCTATCCTCTATCCTATACTACCCTCTATCGTATCCTATCCTCTATCCTATCCTCTACCCTATCCTATCCTCTATCCTATAATATCATTTATCCTATACTATCCTCTATCGTATCCTATCCTCTATCCGATCCTATCCTCTATCCTATCCTATCCCCTATCCTATCCTCTACCCTATCCTATCCTCTATCCTATAATATCATTTATCCTATACTATCCTCTATTCTATCCTATCCTCTATCCTATACTATCCTCTATCGTATCCTATCCTCTATCCGATCCTATCCTCTATCCTATCCTATCCTCTATCCTATCCTCTACCCTATCCTATCCTCTATCCTATAATATCATTTATCCTATACTATTCTCTATCCTATCCTATCCTCTATCCTATACTATCCTCTATCGTATCCTAACCTCTATCCGAACCTATCCTCTATCCTATCCTATCCTCTATGCTATCCAATCCTCTATCCTATCCTATCCTATCCTCTACCCTATCCTATCCTCTATCCTATCCTATTCTCTATCCTATCATCTACCCTATCCTATCCTCTATCCTATAATATCATTTATCCTATAGTATCCTCTACCCTATCCTATCCTCTATCCTATTCTATTCTCTATCCTATCCTCTACCCTATCCTATCCTCTATCCGATCCTATCCTCTACCCTATCCTATTCTCTATCCTATCCTCTACCCTATCCTATCCTCTATCCTATAATATCATCTATCCTATACTATTCTCTATCCTATCCTATCCTCTATCCTATACTATCCTGTATCGTATCCTGTCCTCTATCCGATCCTATCCTCTATCCTATCCTATCCCCTATCCTATCCTCTACCCTATCCTATCCTCTATCCTATAATATCATTTATCCTATACTATCCTCTATTCTATCCTATCCTCTATCCTATACTATCCTCTATCGTATCCTATCCTCTATCCGATCCTATCCTCTATCCTATCCTATCCTCTATCCTATCCTCTACCCTATCCTATCCTCTATCCTATAATATCATTTATCCTATACTATTCTCTATCCTATCCTATCCTCTATCCTATACTATCCTCTATCGTATCCTAACCTCTATCCGAACCTATCCTCTATCCTATCCTATCCTCTATGCTATCCAATCCTCTATCCTATCCTATCCTATCCTCTACCCTATCCTATCCTCTATCCTATCCTATCCTCTATCCTATCCTATTCTGTATCCTATACTCTACCCTATCCTATCCTCTATCCGATCCTATCCTCTATCCTATTCTATTCTCTATCCTATCCTCTACCCTATCCTATCCTCTATCCGATCCTATCCTCTACCCTATCCTATTCTCTATCCTATCCTCTACCCTATCCTATCCTCTATCCTATCCTATCCTCAATCCTATCCTATCCTCAATCCTATCCTATCCTCCATCCTATAATATCATCTATCGTATCCTATTCTCTATCCTAACCTCTATCGTCTGCTCTATCCTATCCTATCCACTATCCTATCCTATCCTCAATCCTATCCTATCCTCTATCCTATACTATCATCTATCCTATCCTATCCTATCCTCTATCCTATCCAATCCCCTATCCTATCCACTATCCTATGCTATCCTCAATCCTATCATATCCTCAACCCTAACCTATCCTCTATCCTATCCTATCCTATCCTCTATCCAATCCTATCCTCTATCCTATCCTATCCTCTATCCTATCCTATCCTCTATCCTATATTATCCTCTATCCTATCCTATCCTCTATCCTATCCTATCCTCTATCCTATCGAATCCCCTATCCTCTATCCTATCCTATCCTCTATACTATCCAATCCCCTATCCTATCCTCTATGCGATCCTATCCTCTATCCTATCCTATCCTCTATCCTATCCTATTCTCTATTATATCATCTACCCTATCCTATCCTCTATCCTATAATATCAGCTATCCTATACTATTCTCTATCCTATCCTATCCTCTATCCTATACTATCCTCTATCGTATCCTATCCTCTATCCGATCCTATCCTCTATCCTATCCTATCCTCTATCCTATTCCCTACCCTATCCTATCCTCTATCCTATAATATCATTTATCCTATACTATCCTCTATCCTATCCTATCCTCTATCCTATCCTATTCTCTATCCTATCCTCTACCCTATCCTATCCTCCATCCTATACTATCATCTATCCTATCCAATTCTCTATCCTATCCTCTATCGTCTGCTCTATCCTATCCTATCCACTATCCAATCCTATTCTCTATCCTATCCTGTCCTCTATCCGATCCTATCCTCTATCCTATCCTCTCCTCAATCCTATACTATTATGTATCCTATACTCTACCCTATCCTATCCTCTATCCTATCCTATCCTCTATCCTATCCAATCCTCTATCCTATCCTCTATCCTATCCTATCCTCTATCCTATCCTATTCTGTATCCTACACTCTACCCTATCCTATCCTCTATCGTATCCTATCCTCTATCCGAACCTATCCTCTATCCTATCCTATCCTCTATCCTGTCCTATTCTCTATCCTATCCTATCCTCTATCCTATCCTATTCTCTATCCTATCCGCTACCCTATCCTATCCTCTATCCTATCCTATCCTCTATACTATCCTATCCTCTACCCTATCCTATCCTCTATCCTATCCTATCCTCTATCCTATCCTATCCTCTACCCTATCCTATCCTCTATCCTATTCTATCCTCTATCCTATCCTATCCTGTATCCTATCCTATTCTCTATCCTATCCTCTACCCTATCCTATTCTCCATCCTATACTATCATCTATCCTATCATATTCTCTATCCTGTCCTCTATCGTCTGCTCTATCCTATCCTATCCACTATCCTATCCTATCCTCCAACCTATCCTATCCTCTATCCTATCCAATCACCTATCCTATCCTCTATACGATCCTATCCTCTATGCTATCTTATCCTCTATCCGATCATATCCGTTATCCTATCCTCTCCTCTACCCTATCCTATCCTCTATCCTATCCAATCACCTATCCTATCCTCTATCCGATCCTATCCTCTATCCGATCCTATCCTCTATCCTATACTCTACCCTATCCTATCCTCTATCCTATCCTATAATCTATCCTATCCTATCCTCTACCCTATCCTATCATCTATCACATCCTATCCTCTATCCTATCCAATCCCCTATCCTAACCTCTATACTGTCCTATCCTCTATCGTATACTATTCTCTATCCTATCCTCCACTATATCCTATCCTCTATCCTATCCTCTCCTCTATACTACCCAATCCCCTATCCTATCCTCTATACGATCCTATCCTCTATGCTATCTTATCCTCTATCCGATCCTATCCTTTATCCTATCCTATCCTCTATCCTATCCTATTCTGTATCCTATACTCTACCCTATCCTATCCTCTATCGTATCCTATCCTCTATCCTATCCAATTCTCGATCCTATCCTCTATCCTATCCTCTATCGTATCCTATCCTCTATCCTATCCAATCCTCTATCCTATCCTCTATCGTATCCTATCCTCTATCCGATCCTATCCTCTATCCTATGTTATCCTCCATCCTATCCTATTCTCTATCCTATCCTCTACCCTATCCTATCCTCTATCCTATAATATCATTTTTCCTATACTATCCTCTATCCTATCCTATCCTCTATCCTATACTATCCTCTACCCTATCCTATCCTCTATCATATCCTATCCTCTATCCTATCCAATCCCCTATCCTAACCTCTATCCTATCCTATCCTGTATCCTATCCTATCCTCTATCCTATAATATCCTCTATCCTATCCTATCCTCTATCCTATCCTATTCTGTATCCTATACTCTACCCTATCCTATCCTCTATCCTATCCTATCCTCTATCGTATCCTATCCTCTATCCTATCCTATCCTCTATCCTATCCAATCCCCTATCCTATCCTCTATCCTGTCCTATCCTCTATCCTATACTATTCTATATCCTATCCTCTACCCTATCCTATCCTCTATCCTATCCTCTCCTCTATACTACCCAATCCCCTATCCTATCCTCTATCCGATCCTATCCTCTATCCTATCCTATCCTCTATCCTATAATATCATCTATCCTATACTATTCTCTATCCTATCCTATCCTCTATCCTACACTATCCTCTATCGTATCCTATCCTCTATCCTATCCTATCCTCTATTCTATCCAATCCCCTATCCTATCATCTATCCGAGCCTATCCTTTATCCTATCCTATCCTCTATCCTACACTATTCTCTATCCTATCCTCTACCCTATCCTATCCTCTATCCTATCCTCTCCTCTATACTACCCAATCCCCTATCCTATCCTCTATCCGATCCTATCCTCTATCCTATCCTATCCTCTATCCTATAATATCCTCTATCCTATAATATCATCTATCCTATACTATTCTCTATCCTATCCTATCGTCTATCCTATACTATCCTCTATCGTATCCTATCCTCTATCCTATCCTACCCTCTATTCTATCCAATCCCCTATCCTATCATCTATCCGAACCTATCCCCTATCCTATCCTATCCTCTATCCTATAATATCAGCTATCCTATACTATCCTCTATCCTATCCTATCCTCTATCCTATACTATCCTCTACCCTATCCTATCCTCTATCATATCCTATCCTCTATCCTACCCAATCCCCTATCCTAACCTCTATCCTGTCCTATCCTCTATCCTATCCAATCCTCTATCCTATCCTCTATCGTATCCTATCCTCTATCCGATCCTATCCTCTATCCTATCCTATCCTCCATCCTATCCTATCCTCTATCCTATCCTATTCTCTATCCTATCCTATCCTCTATCCTATCCTATTCTCTATCCTATCCGCTACCCTATCCTTTCCTCTATCCTATCATATCCTCTATCCTATCCAATCCTCTATCCTATCCTCTATCGTATCCTATCCTCTATCCGATCCTATCCTCTATACTATCCTATCCTCTACCCTATCCTATCCTCTATCCTATCCTATCCTCTATCCAATCCTATCCTCTACCCTATCCTATCCTCTATCCTATCCTATCCTCTATCCTATCCTATCCTCTATCCTATACTATTCTCTATCCTATCCTCTACCCTATCCTATCCTCTATCCTATCCTCTCCTCTATACTACCCAATCCCCTATCCTATCCTCTATCCGATCCTATCCTCTATCCTATCCTATCCTCTATCCTATAATATCATCTATCCTATACTATTCTCTATCCTATCCTATCCTCTATCCTATACTATCCTCTATCGTATCCTATCCTCTATCCTATCCTATCCTCTATTCTACCCAATCCCCTATCCTATCGTCTATCCGAGCCTATCCTTTATCCTATCCTATCCTCTATCCTATAATATCGTCTATCCTATCCTATCCACTATCCTATCCGATCCTCAATCCTATCCTATCCTGTATCCTATCCTATCCTCTATCCTATAATATCCACGATCCTATCCTATCCTCTATCCTATCCTATCCTCTACCCTATCCTATCCTCTATCCTATCCTAACCTCTATCCTATCCTATCCTCTATCCTATCCAATCCCCTAACCTGTCCTCTATCCGATCCTATCCTCTATCCTATTCTATTATCTATCCTATCCTCTACCCTATCCTATCCTCTATCCGATCCTATCCTCTATCCGATCCTATCCTCTATCCTATACTCTACCCTATCCTATCCTCTATCCTATCCTATAATCTATCCTATCCTATCCTCTACCCTATCCTATCCTCTATCATATCCTATCCTCTATCCTATCCAATCCCCTATCCTATCCTCTATCCTGTCCTGTCCTCTATCGTATACTATTCTCTATCCTATCCTCTACTATATCCTATCCAATCCTCAATCCTATCCTATTATGTATCCTATACTCTACCCTATCATATCCTCTATTCTATCCTATCCTCTATCCTATCCAATCCTCTATCCTATCCTCTATCCTATCCTATTCTGTATCCTACACTCTACCCTATCCTATCCTCTATCGTATCCTATCCTCTATCCGAACCTATCATTCTATCCTATCCTATCCTCTATCCTATCCTATTCTCTATCCTATCCTATCCTCTATCCTATCCTATTCTCTATCCTATCCGCTACCCTATCCTATCCTCTATCCTATCCTATCCTCTATCCTATCCAATCCTCTATCCTATCCTCTATCGTATCCTATCCTCTATCCGATCCTATCCTCTATCCTATCCTATCCTCTATCCTATCCTATCCTCTACCCTATCCTATCCTTTATCCTATCCTATCCTCTATCCTATCCTATCCTGTATCCTATCCTATTGTCTATCCTATCCTCTACCCTATCCTATCCTCCATCCTATACTATCATCTATCCTATCATATTCTCTATCCTGTCCTCTATCGTCTGGTCTATCCTATCCTATCCACTATCCTATCCTATCCTCAAACCTATCCTATCCTCTATCCTATCTTCTACCCTATCCTATCCTCCATCCTATAATATCATCTATCGTATCATATTCTCTATCCTATCCTCTATCGTCTGCTCTATCCTATCCTATCCTCAATCCTATCCTATCCTCTATCCTATACTATCATCTATGCTATCCTATCCTATCCTCTATCCTATCCAATCCCCTATCCTATCCACTATCCTATCCTATCCTCAATCCTATCCTATCCTCAACCCTATCCTATCCTGTATCCTATCCTATCCTATCCTCTATCCTATCCTATCCTCTATCCTATCCTATCCTCTATCCTATCCGATCCTCTATCCTATCCTATCATCTACCCTATCCTATCCTCTATCCTATCCTATCCTCTATCCTATCCGATCCTCTATCCTTTCCTATCGTCCATCCTATCCTCTATCGTCTGCTCTATCCTATCCTATCCACTATCCTATCCTATCCTCAATCCTATCCTATCCTCTGTCCTATACTATCATCTATCCTATCCTATCCTATCCTCTATCCTATCCAATCCCCTATCCTATCCACTATCCTATCCTATCCTCAACCCAATCCTATCCTCAACCCTATCCTATCCTCTATCCTATCCTATCCTTTCCTCTACCCTATCCTATCCTCTATCCTATCCTATCCTCTATCCTATCCGATCCTCTATCCTATCCTATCATCTACTCTATCCTATCCTCTATCCTATCCTATCCTCTATCCTATCCGATCCTCTACCCTATCCTATCTTCTATCCTATCCTATCCTCTATCCTATCCGATCCTCTATCCTATCCTATCCTCTATCCTATCCTATCCTCTATACTATCCAATCCCCTATCCTATCCTCTATCCGATCCTATCCTCTATCCTATCCTATCCTCTATCCTAACCTATTCTCTATTATATCATCTACCCTATCCTATCCTCCATCCTATAATATCATCTATCGTATCCTATTCTCTATCCTATCCTCTATCGTGTGCTCTATCCTATCCTATCCACTATCCTATCCTATCCTCAAACCTATCCTATCCTCTATCCTATACTATCATCTATCCTATCCTATCCTATCCTCTATCCTATCCAATCCCCTATCCTATCCACTGTCCTATCCTATCCTCAATCCTATCCTATCCTCAACCCTATCCTATCCTCTATCCTATCCTATCCTATCCTATCCTCTATCCTATCCTATCCTCTATCCTATCCTATCCTCTATCCTATCCGATCCTCTATCCTATCCTATCCTCTATCCTATCCTATCATCTATACTATCCAATCCCCTATCCTATCCTCTATCCGATCCTATCCTCTACCCTATCCTATCCTCTATCCGATCCTATCATCTACCCTATCCTATCCTCCATCCTATACTATCATCTATCGTATCCTATTCTCTATCCTATCCTCTATCGTGTGCTCTATCCTATCCTATCCACTATCCTATCCTATCCTCAATCCAATCCTATCCTCTATCCTATACTATCATCTATCCTATCCTATCCTATCCTCTATCCTATCCAATCCCCTATCCTATCCACTATCCTATCCTATCCTCAATCCTATCCTATCCTCTATCCTATCCTATCCTCTATCCTATCCGATCCTTTATCCTATCCTATCCTCTATCCTATCCTATCCTCTATACTATCCAATCCCCTATCCTAACCTCTATCCTGTCCTATCCTCTATCGTATACTATTCTCTATCCTATCCTCTACTATATCCTATCCTCTATCCTATCCTCTCCTCTATACTACCCAATCCCCTATCCTATCCTCTATACGATCCTATCCTCTATGCTATCTTATCCTCTATCCGATCCTATCCTTTATCCTATCCTATCCTCTATCCTATCCTATTCTGTATCCTATACTCTACCCTATCCTATCCTCTATCGTATCCTATCCTCTATCCTATCCAATCCTCGATCCTATCCTCTATCCTATCCTCTATTCTATCCTATCCTCTATTTTATCCTATTCTCTATTCTATCCTCTACCCTATCCTATCCTCTATCCTATCCTATCCTCTATCCTATCCAATCCTCTATCCTATCCTCTATCGTATCCTATCCTCTATCCCATCCTATCCTCTATACTATGATATCCTCTACCCTATCCTATCCTCTATCCTATCCTATCCTCTATCCTATCCAATCCCCTAACCTATCCTCTATCCGATCCTATCCTCTACCCTATCCTATCCTCTATCCTATCTTATCCTCTATCCTATCCAATCCCCTATCTTATCCTTTATCCGATCCTTTCATCTATCCTATCCTATCCTCTATCCCATCCAATTACCTATCCTATCCTCTATACGATCCTATCCTCTATGCTATCTTATCCTCTATCCGATCCTATCCTTTATCCTATCCTATCCTCTATCCTATCCTATTCTGTATCCTATACTCTACCCTATCCTATCCTCTATCGTATCCTATCCTTTATCCGATCCTATCCTCTATCCTATCCTATCCTCTGTCCTATCCTATTCTCTATCATATCCTCTACCCTATCCTATCCTCTATCCTATCCTATCCTCTATCCTATCCTATCCTCTATCCTATCCTATTCTGTATCCTATACTCTACACTATCCTATCCTCTATCCGATGCTATCCTCTATCCTATCCTATCCTATTCTCTATCCTATCCTCTACCCTATCCTATCCTCTATCCTATCCAATCACCTATCCTATCCTCTATCCGATCCTATCCTCTATCCTATCCTATTCTGTATCCTATACTCTACCCTATCCTATCCTCTATCCTATCCTATAATCTATCCTATCCTATCCTCTACCCTATCCTATCCTCTATCCTATCCTATCCTCTATCCTATCCAATCCCCTATCCTATCCTCTATCCTGTCCTATCCTCTATCGTATACTATTCTCTATCCTATCCTCTACTATATCCTATCCTCTATCCTATCCTCTCCTCTATACTACCCAATCCCCTATCCTATCCTCTATACGATCCTATCCTCTATGCTATCTTATCCTCTATCCTATCCTATCCTCTATCCTATAATATCATCTATCCTATACTATTCTCTATCCTATCCTATCCTCTATCCTATACTATCCTCTATCGTATCCTATCCTCTATCCTATCCTATCCTCTATTCTATCCAATCCCCTATCCTATCATCTATCCTATCCGATCCTCAATCCTATCCTATCATGAATCCTCTCCTATCCACTATCCTATCCTATCCTGTATCCTATCCTATCCTCTATCCTATAATATCCTCTATCCTATTCTATCCTCTATCCTATACTATCCTCTATCGTATCCTATCCTCTATCCTATCCAATCCCCTATCCTATCCCATCCTCTATCCTATCCTATTCTCTATCATATCCTCTACCCTATCCTATCCTCTATCCTATCCTATCCTCTATCCTATCCTATTCTCTATCCTATCCTCTATCCTATCCTATTCTGTATCCTATACTCTACCCTATCCTACCCTCTATCCTATCCTACAATCTATCCTATCCTATCCTCTACCCTATCCTATCCTCTATCCTGTCCTATCCTCTATCCTATCCAATCCCCTATCCTATCCTCTATCCTGTCCTATCCTCTATCGTATACTATTCTCTATCCTATCCTCTACTATATCCTATCCTCTATCATATCCTCTCCTCTATACTACTCAATGCCCTATCCTATCCTCTATACGATCCTATCCTCTATGCTATCTTATCCTCTATCCTATCCTATCCTCTATCCTATAATATCATCTATCCTATACTATTCTCTATCCTATCCTATCCTGTATCCTATCCTATCCTCTATCCTATAATATCCTCTATCCTATCCTATCCTCTATCCTATACTATCCTCTATCGTATCCTATAATCTATCCTATCCTACCCTTTATTCTATCCAATTCCCTATCCTATCATCTATCCGAACCTATCCTCTATCCTATCCTATCCTCTATCCTATACTATTCTCTATCCTATCCTCTACCCTATCCTATCCTCTATCCTATACTCTCCTCTATACTACCCAATCCCCTATCCTATCCTCTATCCTATCCTATCCTCTACCCTATCCTATCCTCATGTCCTATCGTATCATGTCCTCTATCCTATCCAATCCCCTAACCCATCCTCTATTCTGTCCGATCCTCTATCCTATCCTATCCTCTATCCTATCCTATCCTCTATCCTATCCTATTCTCTATCCTATCCTCTACCCTATCCTATCCTCCATCCTATACTATCATCTATCGTATCCTATTCTCTATCCTGTACTATCATCTATCCTATCCTATCCTATTCTCTATCCTATCCGATCCTCTATATTATCCTATCCTCTACCCTATCCTATCCTCTATCCTATCCTATCCTCTATCCTATCCAATCCGCTATAATATCCTCTATCCTATCCTCTATCCTATCCTATCCTCTATCCTATAATATCATCTATTCTATACTATTCTCTATCCTATCCTATCCTCTATCCTATAATATCATCTATCCTATACTATTCTCTATCCTATCCTATCCTATTCTGTATCCTATATTCTATCCTATCCTATCCACTATCCTATCCTATCCTCAATCCCATCCTATCCTCTATCCTATTCTCTCCTCTATACTACCCAATCCACTATCCTATCCTCTATTCTATCCTATCCTCTATCCTATCCTATACTCTACCCTATCCTATCCTCTATCCTATCCTATCCTCTATCCTATCCAATCACCTATCCTATCCTCTATCTGATCCTATCATCTATCCTATCCTATCCTCTATCCTATCCTATTCTCTATCCTATCCTGTACCCTATCCTATCCTCCATCCTATACTATCATCTATCGTATCCTATTCTCTATCCTATACTATCATCTATCCTATCCTATCCTATCCTATCCTCTATTCTATCCAATCCCCTATCCTATCCACTATCCTATCCTATCCTCAATCCTATCCTATCATCTATCGTATCCTATTCTCTATCCTATACTATCATCTATCCTATCCTATCCTATCCTCTATCCTATCCGATCCTCTATATTATCCTATCCTCTATTCTATCCTATCCTCTATCCTATCCTATCCTCTATACTATCCAATCCCCTATCCTATCCTCTATCCTATCCTATCCTCTATGCTATCCTCTACCCTATCCTATCCTCTATCCTATCCAATCACCTATCCTATCCTCTATCTTTTAATATCATCTGTCCTATACTATTCTCTATCCTATCCTATCCTCTATGATATACTATCATCTATCGTATCCTATCCTCTATCCGATCCTATCCTCTATCCTATCCTATCCTGTATCCTATCCAATTCTTTATCCTATCCTATACTCTACCCTATCCTATCCTCTATCCTATCCTATCCTCTATCCTATCCAATCCCCTATCCTATCCTCTATCCGATCCTATACTCTATCCAATCCTATCCTCAATCCTATCCTATTATGTATCCTATACTCTATCCTATCCTATCCTCTATCCTATCCTATCCTCTATCCTATCCAATCCTCTATCCTATCCTCTATCATATCCTATACTCTACCCTATCCTATCCTCTATCCTATCCTATCCTCTATCCTATCCAATCCTCTATCCTATCCTCTATCCTATCCTATCCTCTATCCTATCCTATTCTGTATCCTACACTCTACCCTATCCTATCCTCTATCGTATCCTATCCTCTATCCGAACCTATCCTCTATCCTATCCTATCCTCTATCCTATCCTATTCTCTATCCTATCCTCTACCCTATCCTATCCTCTATCCTATCCTATCCTCTATCCTATCCAATCCTCTATCCTATCCTCTATCGTATCCTATCCTCTATCCGATCCTATCCTCTATACTATCCTATCCTCTACCCTATCCTATCCTCTATCCTATCCTATCCTATATCCTATCCTATCCTCTATACTATCCAATCCTCTATCCTATCCAATCACCTATCCTATCCTCTATCCGATCCTATCCTCTATCCTATCCTATTCTGTATCCTATACTCTACCCTATCCTATCCTCTATCCTATCCTATAATCTATCCTATCCTATCCTCTATCCTATCCTCTATCCTATCCTCTATCCTATCCTATACTCTACCCTATCCTATCCTCTATCCTATCCTATCCTCTATCCTATCCTATCCTCTATCCTATCCTATTCTGTATCCTACACTCTACCCTATCCTATCCTCTATCGTATCCTATCCTCTATCCGAACCTATCCTCTACCCTATCCTATTACTCTATCCTATCCTATCCTCTATCCTATCCAATCCCCTAACCTATCCTCTATCCGATCCTATCCTCTACCCTATCCTATCCTCTATCCTATCCTATCCTCTATCCTATCCTATCCTCTACCCTATCCTATCCTATATCCTATCCTATCCTCTATCCTATCCTATCCTCTATCCTATCCAATCCCCTATCCTATCCTCTATCCGATCCTATACTCTATCCAATCCTATCCTCAATCCTATCCTATTATGTATCCTATACTCTATCCTATCCTATCCTCTATCCTATCCTATCCTCTATCCTATCCAATTCTCTATCCTATCCTCTATCCTATCCTATACTCTACCCTATCCTATCCTCTATCCTATCCTATCCTCTATCCTATCCTATTCTGTAACCTACACTCTACCCTATCCTATCCTCTATCGTATCCTATCCTCTATCCGAACCTATCCTCTATACTATCCTATCCTCTACCCTATCCTATCCTCTATCCTATCCTATCCTCTATCCTATCCAATCCCCTAACCTATCCTCTATCCGATCCTATCCTCTACCCTATCCTATCCTCTATCCTATCCTATCCTCTATCCTATCCTATCCTCTACCCTATCCTATCCTATATCCTATCCTATCCTCTATCCTATCCAATCCTCTATCCTATCCAATCACCTATCCTATCCTCTATCCGATCCTATCCTCTAGCCTATCCTATTCTGTATCCTATACTCTACCCTATCCTATCCTCTATCCTATCCTATAATCTATCCTATCCTATCCTCTACCCTATCCTATCCTCTATCCTGTCCTATCCTCTATCGTATACTATTCTCTATCCTATCCTCTACTATATCCTATCCTCTATTCTATCCTCTCCTCTATACTACCGAATCCCCTATCCTATCCTCTATACGATCCTATCCTCTATGCTATCTTATCCTCTATCCGATCCTATCCTTAATTCTATCCTATCCTCTATCCTATCCTATTCTGTATCCTATACTCTACCCTATCCTATCCTCTATCGTATCCTATCCTCTATCCTATCCAATCCTCGATCCTATCCTCAATCCTATCCTCTATCGTATCCTATCCTCTAAACGATCCTATCCTCTATACTATCCTACCCTCCATGCTATCTTATCCTCTATCCGATCCTATCCTCTATTATATCCTATCCTCTATCCTATCCTCTATCGTATCCTATCCTCTATCCGATCCTATCCTCTATACTATCCTATCCTCTACCCTATCCTATCCTCTATCCTATCCTATTCTGTATCCTATACTCTACCCTATCCTATCCTCTATCGTATCCTATCCTCTATCCTATCCAATCCTCGATCCTATCCCCTATCCTATCCTCTATCGTATCCTATCCTCTAAACGATCCTATCCTCTATACTATCCTATCCTCTATGCTATCTTATCCTCTATCCGATCCTATCCTCTATCCTATCCTATCCTCTACCCTATCCTATCCTCTATCCGATCCTATCCTCTATCCTATCCTATCCTATTCTCTATCCTATCCTCTATCCTATCCTATCCTCTATCCTATCCAATCCCCTATCCTATCCTCTATCCTGTCCTATCATGAATCCTCTCCTATCCTCTATCCTATCCTATCCTGTATCCTATCCTATCCTCTATCCTATACTATCCTCTATCGTATCCTATCCTCTATCCTATCCTACCCTCTATTCTATCCAATTCCCTATCCTATCATCTATCCGAACCTATCTTCTATCCTATCCTATCCTCTATCCTATACTATTCTCTATCCTATCCTCTACCCTATCCTATCCTCTATCCTATCCTCTCCTCTATACTACCCAATCCCCTATCCTATCCTCTATCCGATCCTATCCTCTATCCTATCCTATCCTCTATCCTATAATATCCTCTATCCTATAATATCATCTATCCTATACTATTCTCTATCCTATCCTATCGTCTATCCTATACTATCCTCTATCGTATCCTATCCTCTATCCTAACCTACCCTCTATTCTATCCAATCCCCTATCCTATCATCTATCCGAACCTATCCTCTATCCTATCCTATCCTCTATCCTATAATATCAGCTATCCTATACTATTCTCTATCCTATCCTATCCTCTATCCTATACTATCCTCTATCGTATCTTATCCTCTATCCTATCCTATCCTCTATTCTATACAATCCCCTATCCTATCATCTATCCGAAACTATCCTCTATCCTATACTATACTCTATCGTATCCTATCCTCTACCCTATCCCATCCTCTATCCTATAATATCATTTATCCTATACTATCCTCTATCCTATCCTATCCTCTATCCTATACTATCCTCTATCGTATCCTATCCTCTATCCGATCCTATCCTCTATCCTATCCTACCCTGTATTCTATCCAATCCCCTATCCTATCATCTATCCGAACCTATCCTCTATCCTATCCTATCCTCTATCCTATAATATCAGCTATCCTATACTATTCTCTATCCTATCCTATCCTCTATCCTATACTATCCTCTATCGTATCTTATCCTCTATCCTATCCTATCCTCTATTCTATACAATCCCCTATCCTATCATCTATCCGAAACTATCCTCTATCCTATACTATCCTCTATCGTATCCTATCCTCTATCCTATCCAATCCTCTATCCTATCCTCTATCGTATCCTATCCTCTATCCGATCCTATCCTCTATCCTATCCTATCCTCTATCCTATCCTATTCTGTATCCTATACTCTACCCTATCCTATCCTCTATCCGATCCTATCCTCTATCCTATCCTATCCTCCATCCTATCCTATTCTCTATCCTATCCTCTACCCTATCCTATCCTGTATCCTATAATATCATTTATCCTATACTATTCTCTATCCTATCCTATCCTCTATCCTATACTATCCTCTATCGTATCCTAACCTCTATCCGAACCTATCCTCTATCCTATCCTATCCTCTATGCTATCCAATCCTCTATCCTATCCTATCCTATCCTCTACCCTATCCTATCCTCTATCCTATCCTATCCTCTATCCTATCCTATCCTCTATCCTATCCAATCCCCTATCCTGTCCTCTGTCCGATCCTATCCTCTATCCTATTCTATTCTCTATCCTATCCTCTACCCTATCCTATCCTCTATCCGATCCTATCCTCTATCCTATCCTATTCTCTATCCTATCCTCTACCCTATCCTATCCTCTATCCTATAATATCATCTATCCTATACTATTCTCTATCCTATCCTATCCTCTATCCTATACTATCCTGTATCGTATCCTGTCCTCTATCCGATCCTATCCTCTATCCTATCCTATCCTCTATCCTATCCTATCCTCAATGCTATCCTATTATGTATCCTATACTCTACCCTATCATATCCTCTATTCTATCCTATCCTCTATCCTATCCAATCCTCTATCCTATAATCTATCCTATCCTATTCTGTATCCTACACTCTACCCTATCCTATCCTCTATCGTATCCTATCCTCTATCCGAACCTATCATTCTATCCTATCCTATCCTCTATCCTATCCTATTCTCTATCCTATCCTATCCTCTATCCTATCCTATTCTCTATCCTATCCGCTACCCTATCCTATCCTCTATCCTATCCTATCCTCTATCCTATCCAATCCTCTATCCTATCCTCTATCGTATCCTATCCTCTATCCGATCCTATCCTCTATACTATCCTATCCTCTACCCTATCCTATCCTCTATCCTATCCTATCCTCTATCCTATCCTATCCTCTACCCTATCCTATCCTCTATCCAATCCTATCCTCTATCCTATCCTATCCTGTATCCTATCCTATTCTCTATCCTATCCTCTACCCTATCCTATCCTCCATCCTATACTATCATCTATCCTATCATATTCTCTATCCTGTCCTCTATCGTCTGCTCTATCCTATCCTATCCACTATCCTATCCTATCCTCAAACCTATCCTATCCTCTATCCTATCTTCTACCCTATCCTATCCTCCATCCTATAATATCATCTATCGTATCATATTCTCTATCCTATCCTCTATCGTCTGCTCTATCCTATCCTATCCTCAATCCTATCCTATCCTCTATCCTATACTATCATCTATGCTATCCTATCCTATCCTCTATCCTATCCAATCCCCTATCCTATCCACTATCCTATCCTATCCTCAATCCTATCCTATCCTCAACCCTATCCTATCCTGTATCCTATCCTATCCTATCCTCTATCCTATCCTATCCTCTATCCTATCCTATCCTCTATCCTATCCGATCCTCTATCCTATCCTATCATCTACCCTATCCTATCCTCTATCCTATCCTATCCTCTATCCTATCCGATCCTCTATCCTTTCCTATCGTCCATCCTATCCTCTATCGTCTGCTCTATCCTATCCTATCCACTATCCTATCCTATCCTCAATCCTATCCTATCCTCTATCCTATACTATCATCTATCCTATCCTATCCTATCCTCTATCCTATCCAATCCCCTATCCTATCCACTATCCTATCCTATCCTCAACCCTATCCTATCCTCAACCCTATCCTATCCTCTATCCTATCCTATCCTTTCCTCTACCCTATCCTATCCTCTATCCTATCCTATCCTCTATCCTATCCTATCATCTACTCTATCCTATCCTCTATCCTATCCTATCCTCTATCCTATCCGATCCTCTACCCTATCCTATCCTCTATCCTATCCTATCCTCTATCCTATCCGATCCTCTATCCTATCCTATCCTCTATCCTATCCTATCCTCTATACTATCCAATCCCCTATCCTATCCTCTATCCGATCCTATCCTCTATCCTATCCTATCCTCTATCCTATCCTATTCTCTATTATATCATCTACCCTATCCTATCCTCCATCCTATAATATCATCTATCGTATCCTATTCTCTATCCTATCCTCTATCGTGTGCTCTATCCTATCCTATCCACTATCCTATCCTATCCTCAATCCTATCCTATCCTCCATCCTATAATATCATCTATCGTATCCTATTCTCTATCCTATCCTCTATCGTGTGCTCTATCCTATCCTATCCACTATCCTATCCTATCCTCAATCCTATCCTATCCTCTATCCTATACTATCATCTATCCTATCCTATCCTATCCTCTATCCTATCCAATCCCCTATCCTATCCACTGTCCTATCCTATCCTCAATCCTATCCTATCCTCAACCCTATCCTATCCTCTATCCTATGCTATCCTATCCTATCCTCTATCCTATCCTATCCTCTATCCTATCCTATCCTCTATCCTATCCGATCCTCTATCCTATCCTATCCTCTATCCTATCCTATCCTCTATACTATCCAATCCCCTATCCTATCCTCTATCCGATCCTATCCTCTACCCTATCCTATCCTCTATCCGATCCTATCATCTACCCTATCCTATCCTCCATCCTATACTATCATCTATCGTATCCTATTCTCTATCCTATCCTCTATCGTGTGCTCTATCCTATCCTATCCACTATCCTATCCTATCCTCAATCCAATCCTATCCTCTATCCTATACTATCATCTATCCTATCCTATCCTATCCTCTATCCTATCCAATCCCCTATCCTATCCACTATCCTATCCTATCCTCAATCCTATCCTATCCTCTATCCTATCCTATCCTCTATCCTATCCGATCCTCTATCCTATCCTATCCTCTATCCTATCCTATCCTCTATACTATCCAATCCCCTATCCTATCCTCTACCCTATCCTATCCTCTATCATATCCTATCCTCTATCCTATCCAATCCCCTATCCTAACCTCTATCCTGTCCTATCCTCTATCGTATACTATTATCTATCCTATCCTCTATCCTATCCTCTCCTCTATACTACCCAATCCCCTATCCTATCCTCTATACGATCCTATCCTCTATGCTATCTTATCCTCTATCCGATCCTATCCTTTATCCTATCCTATCCTCTATCCTATCCTATTCTGTATCCTATACTCTACCCTATCCTATCCTCTATCGTATCCTATCCTCTATCCTATCCAATCCTCGATCCTATCCTCTATCCTATCCTCTATCCTATCCTATCCTCTATCCTATCCTATTCTCTATCCTATCCTCTACCCTATCCTATCCTCTATCCTATCCTATCCTCTATCCTATCCAATCCTCTATCCTATCCTCTATCCGATCCTATCCTCTATACTATGATATCCTCTACCCTATCGTATCCTCTATCCTATCCTATCCTCTATCCTATCCAATCCCCTAACCTATCCTCTATCCGATCCTATCCTCTACCCTATCCTATCCTCTATCCTATCCTATCCTCTATCCTATCCAATCCCCTATCCTATCCTTTATCCGATCCTATCATCTATCCTATCCTATCCTCTATCCCATCCAATCACCTATCCTATCCTCTATACGATCCTATCCTCTATGCTATCTTATCCTCTATCCGATCCTATCCTTTATCCTATCCTATCCTCTATCCTATCCCATCCTCTATCCTATAATATCATTTATCCTATACTATCCTCTATCCTATCCTATCCTCTATCCTATACTATCCTCTATCGTATCCTATCCTCTATCCGATCCTATCCTCTATCCTATCCTACCCTGTATTCTATCCAATCCCCTATCCTATCATCTATCCGAACCTATCCTCTATCCTATCCTATCCTCTATCCTATAATATCAGCTATCCTATACTATTCTCTATCCTATCCTATCCTCTATCCTATACTATCCTCTATCGTATCTTATCCTCTATCCTATCCTATCCTCTATTCTATACAATCCCCTATCCTATCATCTATCCGAAACTATCCTCTATCCTATACTATCCTCTATCGTATCCTATCCTCTATCCTATCCAATCCTCTATCCTATCCTCTATCGTATCCTATCCTCTATCCGATCCTATCCTCTATCCTATCCTATCCTCTATCCTATCCTATTCTGTATCCTATACTCTACCCTATCCTATCCTCTATCCGATCCTATCCTCTATCCTATCCTATCCTCCATCCTATCCTATTCTCTATCCTATCCTCTACCCTATCCTATCCTGTATCCTATAATATCATTTATCCTATACTATTCTCTATCCTATCCTATCCTCTATCCTATACTATCCTCTATCGTATCCTAACCTCTATCCGAACCTATCCTCTATCCTATCCTATCCTCTATGCTATCCAATCCTCTATCCTATCCTATCCTATCCTCTACCCTATCCTATCCTCTATCCTATCCTATCCTCTATCCTATCCTATCCTCTATCCTATCCAATCCCCTATCCTGTCCTCTGTCCGATCCTATCCTCTATCCTATTCTATTCTCTATCCTATCCTCTACCCTATCCTATCCTCTATCCGATCCTATCCTCTATCCTATCCTATTCTCTATCCTATCCTCTACCCTATCCTATCCTCTATCCTATAATATCATCTATCCTATACTATTCTCTATCCTATCCTATCCTCTATCCTATACTATCCTGTATCGTATCCTGTCCTCTATCCGATCCTATCCTCTATCCTATCCTATCCTCTATCCTATCCTATCCTCAATGCTATCCTATTATGTATCCTATACTCTACCCTATCATATCCTCTATTCTATCCTATCCTCTATCCTATCCAATCCTCTATCCTATAATCTATCCTATCCTATTCTGTATCCTACACTCTACCCTATCCTATCCTCTATCGTATCCTATCCTCTATCCGAACCTATCATTCTATCCTATCCTATCCTCTATCCTATCCTATCCTCTATCCTATCCTATCCTCTATCCTATCCTATTCTCTATCCTATCCGCTACCCTATCCTATCCTCTATCCTATCCTATCCTCTATCCTATCCAATCCTCTATCCTATCCTCTATCGTATCCTATCCTCTATCCGATCCTATCCTCTATACTATCCTATCCTCTACCCTATCCTATCCTCTATCCTATCCTATCCTCTATCCTATCCTATCCTCTACCCTATCCTATCCTCTATCCAATCCTATCCTCTATCCTATCCTATCCTGTATCCTATCCTATTCTCTATCCTATCCTCTACCCTATCCTATCCTCCATCCTATACTATCATCTATCCTATCATATTCTCTATCCTGTCCTCTATCGTCTGCTCTATCCTATCCTATCCACTATCCTATCCTATCCTCAAACCTATCCTATCCTCTATCCTATCTTCTACCCTATCCTATCCTCCATCCTATAATATCATCTATCGTATCATATTCTCTATCCTATCCTCTATCGTCTGCTCTATCCTATCCTATCCTCAATCCTATCCTATCCTCTATCCTATACTATCATCTATGCTATCCTATCCTATCCTCTATCCTATCCAATCCCCTATCCTATCCACTATCCTATCCTATCCTCAATCCTATCCTATCCTCAACCCTATCCTATCCTGTATCCTATCCTATCCTATCCTCTATCCTATCCTATCCTCTATCCTATCCTATCCTCTATCCTATCCTATCCTCAATCCTATCCTATCCTCTATCCTATACTATCATCTATCCTATCCTATCCTATCCTCTATCCTATCCAATCCCCTATCCTATCCACTGTCCTATCCTATCCTCAATCCTATCCTATCCTCAACCCTATCCTATCCTCTATCCTATGCTATCCTATCCTATCCTCTATCCTATCCTATCCTCTATCCTATCCTATCCTCTATACTATCCAATCCCCTATCCTATCCTCTATCCGATCCTATCCTCTACCCTATCCTATCCTCTATCCGATCCTATCATCTACCCTATCCTATCCTCCATCCTATACTATCATCTATCGTATCCTATTCTCTATCCTATCCTCTATCGTGTGCTCTATCCTATCCTATCCACTATCCTATCCTATCCTCAATCCAATCCTATCCTCTATCCTATACTATCATCTATCCTATCCTATCCTATCCTCTATCCTATCCAATCCCCTATCCTATCCACTATCCTATCCTATCCTCAATCCTATCCTATCCTCTATCCTATCCTATCCTCTATCCTATCCGATCCTCTATCCTATCCTATCCTCTATCCTATCCTATCCTCTATACTATCCAATCCCCTATCCTATCCTCTACCCTATCCTATCCTCTATCATATCCTATCCTCTATCCTATCCAATCCCCTATCCTAACCTCTATCCTGTCCTATCCTCTATCGTATACTATTATCTATCCTATCCTCTATCCTATCCTCTCCTCTATACTACCCAATCCCCTATCCTATCCTCTATACGATCCTATCCTCTATGCTATCTTATCCTCTATCCGATCCTATCCTTTATCCTATCCTATCCTCTATCCTATCCTATTCTGTATCCTATACTCTACCCTATCCTATCCTCTATCGTATCCTATCCTCTATCCTATCCAATCCTCGATCCTATCCTCTATCCTATCCTCTATCCTATCCTATCCTCTATCCTATCCTATTCTCTATCCTATCCTCTACCCTATCCTATCCTCTATCCTATCCTATCCTCTATCCTATCCAATCCTCTATCCTATCCTCTATCCGATCCTATCCTCTATACTATGATATCCTCTACCCTATCGTATCCTCTATCCTATCCTATCCTCTATCCTATCCAATCCCCTAACCTATCCTCTATCCGATCCTATCCTCTACCCTATCCTATCCTCTATCCTATCCTATCCTCTATCCTATCCAATCCCCTATCCTATCCTTTATCCGATCCTATCATCTATCCTATCCTATCCTCTATCCCATCCAATCACCTATCCTATCCTCTATACGATCCTATCCTCTATGCTATCTTATCCTCTATCCGATCCTATCCTTTATCCTATCCTATCCTCTATCCTATCCTATTCTGTATCCTATCCTATCCTCTATCCTATCCAATCCCCTATCCTATCCTCTATCCTGTCCTATCCTCTATCGTATACTATTCTCTATCCTATCCTCTACTATATCCTATCCTCTATCCTATCCTCTCCTCTATACTACCCAATCCCCTATCCTATCCTCTATACGATCCTATCCTCTATGCTATCTTATCCTCTATCCTATCCTATCCTCTATCCTATAATATCATCTATCCTATACTATTCTCTATCCTATCCTATCCTCTATCCTATACTATCCTCTATCGTATCCTATCCTCTATCCTATCCTATCCTCTATTCTATCCAATCCCCTATCCTATCATCTATCCTATCCGATCCTCAATCCTATCCTATCATGAATCCTCTCCTATCCACTATCCTATCCTATCCTGTATCCTATCCTATCCTCTATCCTATAATATCCTCTATCCTATTCTATCCTCTATCCTATACTATCCTCTATCGTATCCTATCCTCTATCCTATCCAATCCCCTATCCTATCCCATCCTCTATCCTATCCTATTCTCTATCATATCCTCTACCCTATCCTATCCTCTATCCTATCCTATCCTCTATCCTATCCTATTCTCTATCCTATCCTCTATCCTATCCTATTCTGTATCCTATACTCTACCCTATCCTACCCTCTATCCTATCCTACAATCTATCCTATCCTATCCTCTACCCTATCCTATCCTCTATCCTGTCCTATCCTCTATCCTATCCAATCCCCTATCCTATCCTCTATCCTGTCCTATCCTCTATCGTATACTATTCTCTATCCTATCCTCTACTATATCCTATCCTCTATCATATCCTCTCCTCTATACTACTCAATGCCCTATCCTATCCTCTATACGATCCTATCCTCTATGCTATCTTATCCTCTATCCTATCCTATCCTCTATCCTATACTATTCTCTATCCTATCCTCTACCCTATCCTATCCTCTATCCTATACTCTCCACTATACTACCCAATCCCCTATCCTATCCTCTATCCTATCCTATCCTCTACCCTATCCTATCCTCATGTCCTATCGTATCATGTCCTCTATCCTATCCAATCCCCTAGCCCATCCTCTATTCTGTCCGATCCTCTATCCTATCCTATCCTCTATCCTATCCTATCCTCTATCCTATAATATCATCTATTCTATACTATTCTCTATCCTATCCTATCCTCTATCCTATAATATCATCTATCCTATACTATTCTCTATCCTATCCTATCCTATCCTATCCTCTATTCTATCCAATCCCCTATCCTATCCACTATCCTATCCTATCCTCAATCCTATCCTATCATCTATCGTATCCTATTCTCTATCCTATACTATCATCTATCCTATCCTATCCTATCCTCTATCCTATCCGATCCTCTATATTATCCTATCCTCTATTCTATCCTATCCTCTATCCTATCCTATCCTCTATACTATCCAATCCCCTATCCTATCCTCTATCCTATCCTATCCTCTATGCTATCCTCTACCCTATCCTATCCTCTATCCTATCCAATCACCTATCCTATCCTCTATCTTTTAATATCATCTGTCCTATACTATTCTCTATCCTATCCTATCCTCTATGATATACTATCATCTATCGTATCCTATCCTCTATCCGATCCTATCCTCTATCCTATCCTATCCTGTATCCTATCCAATTCTTTATCCTATCCTATCCTCTACCCTATCCTATCCTCTATCCTATCCTATCCTCTATCCTATCCAATCCCCTATCCTATCCTCTATCCGATCCTATACTCTATCCAATCCTATCCTCAATCCTATCCTATTATGTATCCTATACTCTATCCTATCCTATCCTCTATCCTATCCCATCCTCTATCCTATCCAATCCTCTATCCTATCCTCTATCCTATCCTATACTCTACCCTATCCTATCCTCTATCCTATCCTATCCTCTATCCTATCCAATCCTCTATCCTATCCTCTATCCTATCCTATCCTCTATCCTATCCTATTCTGTATCCTACACTCTACCCTATCCTATCCTCTATCGTATCCTATCCTCTATCCGAACCTATCCTCTATCCTATCCTATCCTCTATCCTATCCTATTCTCTATCCTATCCTCTACCCTATCCTATCCTCTATCCTATCCTATCCTCTATCCTATCCAATCCTCTATCCTATCCTCTATCGTATTCTATCCTCTATCCGATCCTATCCTCTATACTATCCTATCCTCTACCCTATCCTATCCTCTATCCTATCCTATCCTCTATCCTATCCAATCCCCTAACCTATCCTCTATCCGATCCTATCCTCTACCCTATCCTATCCTCTATCCTATCCTATCCTCTATCCTATCCTATCCTCTACCCTATCCTATTCTATATCCTATCCTATCCTCTATCCTATCCAATCCCCTATCCTATCCTTTATCCGATCCTATCCTCTACCCTATCCTATCCTCTATCCTATCCTATTCTCTATCCTATCCTCTACCCTATCCTATCCTCCATCCTATACTATCATCTATCCTATCATATTCTCTATCCTATCCTCTATAGTCTGCTCTATCCTATCCTATCCACTATCCTATCCTATCCTCAAAACTATCCTATCCTCTATCCTATCCAATCACCTATCCTATCCTCTATACGATCCTATCCTCTATGCTATCTTATCCTCTATCCGATCATATACTTTATCCTATCCTATCCTCTATCCTATCCTATTCTGTATCCTATACTCTACCCTATCCTATCCTCTATCGTATCCTATCCTCTATCCGATCCTATCCTCTATCCTATCCTATCCTCTATCCTATCCTATCCTCTACCCTATCCTATCCTCTATCCTATCCTATCCTCTTTCCTATCCTATTCTCTATCCTATCATCTAGCCTATCCTATCCTCTATCCTATCCAATCCCCTATCCTATCCTCTATCCGATCCTAACCTCTATCCTATCCTATCCTCTATCCTATACTACCATCTAACCTATCCTATCCTCTATCCTATCCTATTCTGTATCCTATACTCTACCCTATCCTACCCTCTATCCTATCCTACAATCTATCCTATCCTATCCTCTACCCTATCCTATCCTCTATCCTGTCCTATCCTCTATCCTATCCAATCCCCTATCCTATCCTCTATCCTGTCCTATCCTCTATCGTATACTATTCTCTATCCTATCCTCTACTATATCCTATCCTCTATCATATCCTCTCCTCTATACTACTCAATGCCCTATCCTATCCTCTATACGATCCTATCCTCTATGCTATCTTATCCTCTATCCTATCCTATCCTCTATCCTATAATATCATCTATCCTATACTATTCTCTATCCTATCCTATCCTGTATCCTATCCTATCCTCTATCCTATAATATCCTCTATCCTATCCTATCCTCTATCCTATACTATCTTCTATCGTATCCTATAATCTATCCTATCCTACCCTTTATTCTATCCAATTCCCTATCCTATCATCTATCCGAACCTATCCTCTATCCTATCCTATCCTCTATCCTATACTATTCTCTATCCTATCCTCTACCCTATCCTATCCTCTATACTACCCAATCCCCTATACTACCCAATCACCTATCCTATCCTCTATCCTATCCTATCCTCTACCCTATCCTATCCTCATGTCCTATCGTATCATGTCCTCTATCCTATCCAATCCCCTAGCCCATCCTCTATTCTGTCCGATCCTCTATCCTATCCTATCCTATCCTATCCTCTATTCTATCCAATCCCCTATCCTATCCACTATCCTATCCTATCCTCAATCCTATCCTATCATCTATCGTATCCTATTCTCTATCCTATACTATCATCTATCCTATCCTATCCTATCCACTATCCTATCCGATCCTCTATATTATCCTATCCTCTATTCTATCCTATCCTCTATCCTATCCTATCCTCTATACTATCCAATCCCCTATCCTATCCTCTATCCTATCCTATCCTCTATCCTATCCTATTCTGTATCCTACACTCTACCCTATCCTATCCTCTATCCTATCCTATCCTCTATCCTATCCAATCCCCTATCCTATCCTCTATCCGATCCTATCCTTTATCCTATCCTATCCTCTATCCTATCCTATCCTCTACCCTATCCTATCTTCTATCCTATCATGTCCTACATCCTATCCAATCCCGTATCCTATCCTCTATCCTATCCTATCCTCTATCCTATCCTATCCTCTATCCTATCCGATCCTCTATCCTATCCTATCCTCTAGACTATCCTATCCTCTATCCTATCCAATCCCCTATCCTATCCTATCCTCTATCCTATCCGATCCTCTATCCTATACTATCCTCTAGACTATCCTATCCTCTATCCTATCCAATCCCCTATCCTATCCTCTATCCGATCCTATCCTTTATCCTATCCTATCCTCTATCCTATAGTATCATCTATCCTATACTATTCTCTATCCTATCCAATCTTCTATCCTATCCTCTATCCTATCCTCTATCCTATCCTATCCTCTATCCTATCCTATCCTGTGTCCTATCCTATCCTCTATCCTATCCAATCCCCTATTATATCCTCTATCCGATCCTATCCTCTATCCTATCCTATCCTCTATAATATCGTATCCTCTATCCTATCCAATCCTCTATCCTATAATATCCTCTATCCTATCCTATCCTCTACCGTATCCAATCGCCTATCCTATCCTCTATCCGATCCTATCCTCTATCCTATCCTATCCTCTATCCTATCCTATTCTCTATCCTATCATATACCCTATCCTATCCTCTATCCTATCCAATCATCTATCCCATCCTCTATACGATCCTATCCTCTATCCTATCCTATCATCTATCCTATAATATCATCTATCCTATACTATTCTCTATCCTATCCTATCCTCTATCCTATACTATCCTCTATCGTATCCTATCCTCTATCCGATCCTATCCTCTATGCTATCCTATCCTCTATCCTCTACCCTATCCTATCCTCTATCATATCCTATCCTCTTTCCTATCCTATTCTCTATCCTAACATCTACCCTATCCTATCCTCTATCCTATCCAATCCCCTATCCTATCCTCTATCCGATCCTATCCTTTATCCTATCCTATCCTCTATCCTATACTATTCTCTATCCTATCTTATCCTGTATCCTATACTATCCTCTATCCTATCCAATCCTGTACCCTATCCTCTATCCTATCCTATCCTCAATCCTATCCTATCCTCTACCCTATCCTATCCTCTATCCTATCCTATCCTACCCTCTACCCTATCCTATCCTCTATCCTATCCTATCCTCTATCCTATCCTATCATTTATCCTATCCAATTCCCTATCCTATCCTCTATCCGATCCTATCCTCTATCCTATCCTGTCCTCTATAATATCGTATCCTCTATCCTATCCTATCCTCAATCCTATCCTATCCCCTACACTATCCAATCCCCTATCCTATCCTCTATCCGATCCTATCCTCTATCCTATCCTATCCTCTATAATATCGTATCCTCTATCCTATCCTATCCTCAATCCTATCCTATCCTCTACCCTATCCTATCCTCTATCCTATCGTATCCTGTCCTCTACCCTATGCTATCTTCTATCCTATCATATCCTCTATCCTATCCAATCCCGTATCCTAACCTCTATCCTATCCTATCCTCTATCCTATCCTATCCTCTATACTATCCAATCCCCTATCCTATCCTCTATCCAATCCTATCCTCTATGCTATCCTATCCTCTATCCTCTACCCTATCCTATCCTCTATCATATCCTATCCTCTTTCCTATCCTATTCTCTATCCTAACATCTACCCTATCCTATCCTCTATCCTATCCAATCCCCTATCCTATCCTCTATCCGATCCTATCCTTTATCCTATCCTATCCTCTATCCTATAATATCATCTATCCTATACTATTCTCTATCCTATCTTATCCTGTATCCTATACTATCCTCTATCCTATCCAATCCTGTACCCTATCCTCTATCCTATCCTATCCTCAATCCTATCCTATCCTCTACCCTATCCTATCCTCTATCCTATCCTATCCTACCCTCTACCCTATCCTATCCTCTATCCTATCCTATCCTCTATCCTATCCTATCATTTATCCTATCCAATTCCCTATCCTATCCTCTATCCGATCCTATCCTCTATCCTATCCTGTCCTCTATAATATCGTATCCTCTATCCTATCCTATCCTCAATCCTATCCTATCCCCTACACTATCCAATCCCCTATGCTATCCTCTATCCGATCCTATCCTCTATCCTATCCTATCCTCTATAATATCGTATCCTCTATCCTATCCTATCCTCAATCCTATCCTATCCTCTACCCTATCCTATCCTCTATCCTATCGTATCATGTCCTCTACCCTATGCTATCTTCTATCCTATCATATCCTCTATCCTATCCAATCCCGTATCCTAACCTCTATCCTATCCTATCCTCTATCCTATCCTATCCTCTATACTATCCAATCCCCTATCCTATCCTCTATCCTATCCTATCCTCTACCCTATCCTATCTTCTATCCTATCATATCCTCTATCCTATCCAATCCCGTATCCTATCATATCCTCTATCCTATCCAATCCCGTATCCTATCCTCTATCCTATCCTATCCTCTATCCTATCCTATCCTCTATCCTATCCTATCCTCTATCGTATCCGATCCTCTATCCTATCCTATCCTCTATCCTATCCTATCCTCTATGCTATCCAATCCCCTATCGTATCCTCTATCCTATCCTATCCCCTACCCTATCCTATCTTCTATCCTATCATGTCCTCTATCCTATCCAATCCCGTATCCTATCCTCTATCCTATCCTATCCTCTATCCTATCCTATCCTCTATCCTATCCGATCCTCTATGCTATCCTATCCTCTATCCTATCCTATCCTCTATCCTATCCAATCCCCTATCCTATCCTCTATCCGATCCTATCCTTTATCCTATCCTATCCTCTATCCTATCCTATCCTCTACCCTATCTTATCTTCTATCCTATCATGTCCTCTATCCTATCCAATCCCGTATCCTATCCTCTATCCTATCCTATCCTCTATCCTATCCTATCCTCTATCCTATCCGATCCTCTATCCTATCCTATCCTCTAGACTATCCTATCCTCTATCCTATCCAATCCCCTATCCTATCCTCTATCCGATCCTATCCTTTATCCTATCCTATCCTCTATCCTATAGTATCATCTATCCTATACTATTCTCTATCCTATCCAATCTTCTATCCTATCCTCTATCCTATCCTCTATCCTATCCTCTATCCTATCCTATCCTCTATCCTATCCTATCCTGTGTCCTATCCTATCCTCTATCCTATCCAATCCCCTATTATATCCTCTATCCGATCCTATCCTCTATCCTATCCTATCCTCTATAATATCGTATCCTCTATCCTATCCAATCCTCTATCCTATAATATCCTCTATCCTATCCTATCCTCTACCGTATCCAATCGCCTATCCTATCCTCTATCCGATCCTATCCTCTATCCTATCCTATCCTCTATCCTATCCTATTCTCTATCCTATCATATACCCTATCCTATCCTCTATCCTATCCAATCATCTATCCCATCCTCTATACGATCCTATCCTCTATCCTATCCTATCATCTATCCTATAATATCATCTATCCTATACTATTCTCTATCCTATCCTATCCTCTATCCTATACTATCCTCTATCGTATCCTATCCTCTATCCGATCCTATCCTCTATGCTATCCTATCCTCTATCCTCTACCCTATCCTATCCTCTATCATATCCTATCCTCTTTCCTATCCTATTCTCTATCCTAACATCTACCCTATCCTATCCACTATCCTATCCAATCCCCTATCCTATCCTCTATCCGATCCTATCCTTTATCCTATCCTATCCTCTATCCTATAATATCATCTATCCTATACTATTCTCTATCCTATCTTATCCTGTATCCTATCCTATCCTCTATCCTATCCTATCCTCTATCCTATCCTATCATTTATCCTATCCAATTCCCTATCCTATCCTCTATCCGATCCTATCCTCTATCCTATCCTGTCCTCTATAATATCGTATCCTCTATCCTATCGTATCCTCTATCCTATCCTATCCCCTACCCTATCCTATCTTCTATCCTATCATGTCCTCTATCCTATCCAATCCCGTATCCTATCCTCTATCCTATCCTATCCTCTATCCTATCCTATCCTCTATCCTATCCGATCCTCTATGCTATCCTATCCTCTATCCTATCCTATCCTCTATCCTATCCAATCCCCTATCCTATCCTCTATCCGATCCTATCCTTTATCCTATCCTATCCTCTATCCTATCCTATCCTCTACCCTATCCTATCTTCTATCCTATCATGTCCTACATCCTATCCAATCCCGTATCCTATCCTCTATCCTATCCTATCCTCTATCCTATCCTATCCTCTATCCTATCCGATCCTCTATCCTATCCTATCCTCTAGACTATCCTATCCTCTATCCTATCCAATCCCCTATCCTATCCTATCCTCTATCCTATCCGATCCTCTATCCTATCCTATCCTCTAGACTATCCTATCCTCTATCCTATCCAATCCCCTATCCTATCCTCTATCCGATCCTATCCTTTATCCTATCCTATCCTCTATCCTATAGTATCATCTATCCTATACTATTCTCTATCCTATCCAATCTTCTATCCTATCCTCTATCCTATCCTCTATCCTATCCTCTATCCTATCCTATCCTCTATCCTATCCTATCCTGTGTCCTATCCTATCCTCTATCCTATCCAATCCCCTATTATATCCTCTATCCGATCCTATCCTCTATCCTATCCTATCCTCTATAATATCGTATCCTCTATCCTATCCAATCCTCTATCCTATAATATCCTCTATCCTATCCTATCCTCTACCGTATCCAATCGCCTATCCTATCCTCTATCCGATCCTATCCTCTATCCTATCCTATCCTCTATCCTATCCTATTCTCTATCCTATCATATACCCTATTCTATCCTCTATCCTATCCAATCATCTATCCCATCCTCTATACGATCCTATCCTCTATCCTATCCTATCATCTATCCTATAATATCATCTATCCTATACTATTCTCTATCCTATCCTATCCTCTATCCTATACTATCCTCTATCGTATCCTATCCTCTATCCGATCCTATCCTCTATGCTATCCTATCCTCTATCCTCTACCCTATCCTATCCTCTATCATATCCTATCCTCTTTCCTATCCTATTCTCTATCCTAACATCTACCCTATCCTATCCACTATCCTATCCAATCCCCTATCCTATCCTCTATCCGATCCTATCCTTTATCCTATCCTATCCTCTATCCTATAATATCATCTATCCTATACTATTCTCTATCCTATCTTATCCTGTATCCTATCCTATCCTCTATCCTATCCTATCATTTATCCTATCCAATTCCCTATCCTATCCTCTATCCGATCCTATCCTCTATCCTATCCTGTCCTCTATAATATCGTATCCTCTATCCTATCGTATCCTCTATCCTATCCTATCCCCTACCCTATCCTATCTTCTATCCTATCATGTCCTCTATCCTATCCAATCCCGTATCCTATCCTCTATCCTATCCTATCCTCTATCCTATCCTATCCTCTATCCTATCCGATCCTCTATGCTATCCTATCCTCTATCCTATCCTATCCTCTATCCTATCCAATCCCCTATCCTATCCTCTATCCGATCCTATCCTTTATCCTATCCTATCCTCTATCCTATCCTATCCTCTACCCTATCCTATCTTCTATCCTATCATGTCCTACATCCTATCCAATCCCGTATCCTATCCTCTATCCTATCCTATCCTCTATCCTATCCTATCCTCTATCCTATCCGATCCTCTATCCTATCCTATCCTCTAGACTATCCTATCCTCTATCCTATCCAATCCCCTATCCTATCCTATCCTCTATCCTATCCGATCCTCTATCCTATCCTATCCTCTAGACTATCCTATCCTCTATCCTATCCAATCCCCTATCCTATCCTCTATCCGATCCTATCCTTTATCCTATCCTATCCTCTATCCTATAGTATCATCTATCCTATACTATTCTCTATCCTATCCAATCTTCTATCCTATCCTCTATCCTATCCTCTATCCTATCCTCTATCCTATCCTATCCTCTATCCTATCCTATCCTGTGTCCTATCCTATCCTCTATCCTATCCAATCCCCTATTATATCCTCTATCCGATCCTATCCTCTATCCTATCCTATCCTCTATAATATCGTATCCTCTATCCTATCCAATCCTCTATCCTATAATATCCTCTATCCTATCCTATCCTCTACCGTATCCAATCGCCTATCCTATCCTCTATCCGATCCTATCCTCTATCCTATCCTATCCTCTATCCTATCCTATTCTCTATCCTATCATATACCCTATCCTATCCTCTATCCTATCCAATCATCTATCCCATCCTCTATACGATCCTATCCTCTATCCTATCCTATCATCTATCCTATAATATCATCTATCCTATACTATTCTCTATCCTATCCTATCCTCTATCCTATACTATCCTCTATCGTATCCTATCCTCTATCCGATCCTATCCTCTATGCTATCCTATCCTCTATCCTCTACCCTATCCTATCCTCTATCATATCCTATCCTCTTTCCTATCCTATTCTCTATCCTAACATCTACCCTATCCTATCCTCTATCCTATCCAATCCCCTATCCTATCCTCTATCCGATCCTATCCTTTATCCTATCCTATCCTCTATCCTATAATATCATCTATCCTATACTATTCTCTATCCTATCTTATCCTGTATCCTATACTATCCTCTATCCTATCCAATCCTGTACCCTATCCTCTATCCTATCCTATCCTCAATCCTATCCTATCCTCTACCCTATCCTATCCTCTATCCTATCCTATCCTACCCTCTACCCTATCCTATCCTCTATCCTATCCTATCCTCTATCCTATCCTATCATTTATCCTATCCAATTCCCTATCCTATCCTCTATCCGATCCTATCCTCTATCCTATCCTGTCCTCTATAATATCGTATCCTCTATCCTATCGTATCCTCTATCCTATCCTATCCCCTACCCTATCCTATCTTCTATCCTATCATGTCCTCTATCCTATCCAATCCCGTATCCTATCCTCTATCCTATCCTATCCTCTATCCTATCCTATCCTCTATCCTATCCGATCCTCTATGCTATCCTATCCTCTATCCTATCCTATCCTCTATCCTATCCAATCCCCTATCCTATCCTCTATCCGATCCTATCCTTTATCCTATCCTATCCTCTATCCTATCCTATCCTCTACCCTATCCTATCTTCTATCCTATCATGTCCTACATCCTATCCAATCCCGTATCCTATCCTCTATCCTATCCTATCCTCTATCCTATCCTATCCTCTATCCTATCCGATCCTCTATCCTATCCTATCCTCTAGACTATCCTATCCTCTATCCTATCCAATCCCCTATCCTATCCTATCCTCTATCCTATCCGATCCTCTATCCTATCCTATCCTCTAGACTATCCTATCCTCTATCCTATCCAATCCCCTATCCTATCCTCTATCCGATCCTATCCTTTATCCTATCCTATCCTCTATCCTATAGTATCATCTATCCTATACTATTCTCTATCCTATCCAATCTTCTATCCTATCCTCTATCCTATCCTCTATCCTATCCTCTATCCTATCCTATCCTCTATCCTATCCTATCCTGTGTCCTATCCTATCCTCTATCCTATCCAATCCCCTATTATATCCTCTATCCGATCCTATCCTCTATCCTATCCTATCCTCTATAATATCGTATCCTCTATCCTATCCAATCCTCTATCCTATAATATCCTCTATCCTATCCTATCCTCTACCGTATCCAATCGCCTATCCTATCCTCTATCCGATCCTATCCTCTATCCTATCCTATCCTCTATCCTATCCTATTCTCTATCCTATCATATACCCTATTCTATCCTCTATCCTATCCAATCATCTATCCCATCCTCTATACGATCCTATCCTCTATCCTATCCTATCATCTATCCTATAATATCATCTATCCTATACTATTCTCTATCCTATCCTATCCTCTATCCTATACTATCCTCTATCGTATCCTATCCTCTATCCGATCCTATCCTCTATGCTATCCTATCCTCTATCCTCTACCCTATCCTATCCTCTATCATATCCTATCCTCTTTCCTATCCTATTCTCTATCCTAACATCTACCCTATCCTATCCACTATCCTATCCAATCCCCTATCCTATCCTCTATCCGATCCTATCCTTTATCCTATCCTATCCTCTATCCTATAATATCATCTATCCTATACTATTCTCTATCCTATCTTATCCTGTATCCTATCCTATCCTCTATCCTATCCTATCATTTATCCTATCCAATTCCCTATCCTATCCTCTATCCGATCCTATCCTCTATCCTATCCTGTCCTCTATAATATCGTATCCTCTATCCTATCGTATCCTCTATCCTATCCTATCCCCTACCCTATCCTATCTTCTATCCTATCATGTCCTCTATCCTATCCAATCCCGTATCCTATCCTCTATCCTATCCTATCCTCTATCCTATCCTATCCTCTATCCTATCCGATCCTCTATGCTATCCTATCCTCTATCCTATCCTATCCTCTATCCTATCCAATCCCCTATCCTATCCTCTATCCGATCCTATCCTTTATCCTATCCTATCCTCTATCCTATCCTATCCTCTACCCTATCCTATCTTCTATCCTATCATGTCCTACATCCTATCCAATCCCGTATCCTATCCTCTATCCTATCCTATCCTCTATCCTATCCTATCCTCTATCCTATCCGATCCTCTATCCTATCCTATCCTCTAGACTATCCTATCCTCTATCCTATCCAATCCCCTATCCTATCCTATCCTCTATCCTATCCGATCCTCTATCCTATCCTATCCTCTAGACTATCCTATCCTCTATCCTATCCAATCCCCTATCCTATCCTCTATCCGATCCTATCCTTTATCCTATCCTATCCTCTATCCTATAGTATCATCTATCCTATACTATTCTCTATCCTATCCAATCTTCTATCCTATCCTCTATCCTATCCTCTATCCTATCCTCTATCCTATCCTATCCTCTATCCTATCCTATCCTGTGTCCTATCCTATCCTCTATCCTATCCAATCCCCTATTATATCCTCTATCCGATCCTATCCTCTATCCTATCCTATCCTCTATAATATCGTATCCTCTATCCTATCCAATCCTCTATCCTATAATATCCTCTATCCTATCCTATCCTCTACCGTATCCAATCGCCTATCCTATCCTCTATCCGATCCTATCCTCTATCCTATCCTATCCTCTATCCTATCCTATTCTCTATCCTATCATATACCCTATCCTATCCTCTATCCTATCCAATCATCTATCCCATCCTCTATACGATCCTATCCTCTATCCTATCCTATCATCTATCCTATAATATCATCTATCCTATACTATTCTCTATCCTATCCTATCCTCTATCCTATACTATCCTCTATCGTATCCTATCCTCTATCCGATCCTATCCTCTATGCTATCCTATCCTCTATCCTCTACCCTATCCTATCCTCTATCATATCCTATCCTCTTTCCTATCCTATTCTCTATCCTAACATCTACCCTATCCTATCCTCTATCCTATCCAATCCCCTATCCTATCCTCTATCCGATCCTATCCTTTATCCTATCCTATCCTCTATCCTATAATATCATCTATCCTATACTATTCTCTATCCTATCTTATCCTGTATCCTATACTATCCTCTATCCTATCCAATCCTGTACCCTATCCTCTATCCTATCCTATCCTCAATCCTATCCTATCCTCTACCCTATCCTATCCTCTATCCTATCCTATCCTACCCTCTACCCTATCCTATCCTCTATCCTATCCTATCCTCTATCCTATCCTATCATTTATCCTATCCAATTCCCTATCCTATCCTCTATCCGATCCTATCCTCTATCCTATCCTGTCCTCTATAATATCGTATCCTCTATCCTATCCTATCCTCAATCCTATCCTATCCCCTACACTATCCAATCCCCTATCCTATCCTCTATCCGATCCTATCCTCTATCCTATCCTATCCTCTATAATATCGTATCCTCTATCCTATCCTATCCTCAATCCTATCCTATCCTCTACCCTATCCTATCCTCTATCCTATCGTATCCTGTCCTCTACCCTATGCTATCTTCTATCCTATCATATCCTCTATCCTATCCAATCCCGTATCCTAACCTCTATCCTATCCTATCCTCCATCCTATCCTATCCTCTATACTATCCAATCCCCTATCCTATCCTCGATCCGATCCTATCCTCTATGCTATCCTATCCTCTATCCTCTACCCTATCCCATCCTCTATCATATCCTATCCTCTTTCCTATCCTATTCTCTATCCTAACATCTACCCTATCCTATCCTCTATCCTATCCAATCCCCTATCCTATCCTCTATCCGATCCTATCCTTTATCCTATCCTATCCTCTATCCTATAATATCATCTATCCTATACTATTCTCTATCCTATCTTATCCTGTATCCTATACTATCCTCTATCCTATCCAATCCTGTACCCTATCCTCTATCCTATCCTATCCTCAATCCTATCCTATCCTCTACCCTATCCTATCCTCTATCCTATCCTATCCTACCCTCTACCCTATCCTATCCTCTATCCTATCCTATCCTCTATCCTATCCTATCATTTATCCTATCCAATTCCCTATCCTATCCTCTATCCGATCCTATCCTCTATCCTATCCTGTCCTCTATAATATCGTATCCTCTATCCTATCCTATCCTCAATCCTATCCTATCCCCTACACTATCCAATCCCCTATCCTATCCTCTATCCGATCCTATCCTCTATCCTATCCTATCCTCTATAATATCGTATCCTCTATCCTATCCTATCCTCAATCCTATCCTATCCTCTACCCTATCCTATCCTCTATCCTATCGTATCCTGTCCTCTACCCTATGCTATCTTCTATCCTATCATATCCTCTATCCTATCCAATCCCGTATCCTAACCTCTATCCTATCCTATCCTCTATCCTATCCTATCCTCTATACTATCCAATCCCCTATCCTATCCTCTATCCTATCCTATCCTCTACCCTATCCTATCTTCTATCCTATCATATCCTCTATCCTATCCAATCCCGTATCCTATCCTCTATCCTATCCTATCCTCTATCCTATCCTATCCTCTATCCTATCCGATCCTCTATCCTATCCTATCCTCTATCTTATACTATCCTCTATCATCTCCTATCCTCTGTCCCATCCAATCCCCTATCCAATCCTCTATGCTATCCTATCCTCTATAATATCGTATCCTCTATCCTATCTTCTATCCTATACAATCATCTAACCTATCCTATTCTGTATCCTATGCTCTATCGTCTGTTCTATCCTATCCTATCCACTATTATATCCTATCCTCAATCCTCTCATATCCTCCATCCTAACCTATCCTATCCTCTATCCTATACTATTCTCTATCCTATCCTCTACCCTATCCTATCCTCTATACTATCCTATCCTCAATACTACCCAATCCCCTATCCTATATTCTATCCGATTATAGCATCTATCCTATCCAATCCTCTATCCTATCCTCTATCCTATCCTCTATCCTAACCTCTATCCTATCCTATCCAGTGTCCTATCCTATCCTCTATCCTATCCAATCCCTTATCCTATCCTCTAAACGATCCTATCCTCTATCCTATCCTATCCTCTATAATGTCGTATCCTCTATCCTATCCAATCCTCTATCCTATAATATCCTCTATCCTATCCTATCCTCTACCCTATCCAATCCCCTATCCTATCCTCTATCCGATCCTATCCACTATCCTATCCTATCCTCAATCCTATCCTATCCTCTACCCTATCCTATCCTCTATCCTATCCTATCCTATCCTCAACCCTATTCTATCTTCTATCCTATCATATCCTCTATCCTATCCAATCCCGTATCCTATCCTCTATCCTATCCTATCCTCTATCCTATCCTATCCTCTATCGTATCCGATCCTCTATCCTATCCTATCCTCTATCCTATCCTATCCTCTATACTATCCAATCCCCTATCCTATCCTCTATCCTATCCTATCCTCTACCCTATCCTATCTTCTATCCTATCATATCCTCTATCCTATCCAATCCCGTATCCTATCCTCTATCCTATCCTATCCTCTATCCTATCCTATCCTCTATCCTATCCGATCCTCTATCCTATCCTATCCTCTATCCTATCCTATCCTCTATCCTATCCAATCCCCTATTATATCCTCTATCCGATCCTATCCTCTATCCTATCCTATCCTCTATAATATCGTATCCTCTATCCTATCCAATCCTCTATCCTATAATATCCTCTATCCTATCCTATCCTCTACCCTATCCAATCGCCTATCCTATCCTCTATCCGATCCTATCCTCTATCCTATCCTATCCTCTATCCTATCCTATTCTCTATCCTATCATCTACCCTATCCTATCCTCTATCGTATCCAATCACCTATCCCATCCTCTATACGATCCTATCCTCTATCCTATCCTATCCTCTATCCTATAATATCATCTATCCTATACTATTCTCTATCCTATCCTATCCTCTATCCTATACTATCCTCTATCGTATCCTATCCTGTATCCGATCCTATCCTCTATGCTATCCTATCCTCTATCCTCTACCCTATCCTATCCTCTATCATATCCTCTCCTCTTTCCTATCCTATTCTCTATCCTAACATCTACCCTATCCTGTCCTCTATCCTATCCAATCCCCTATCCTATCCTCTATCCGATCCTATCCTTTATCCTATCCTATCCTCTATCCTATAATATCATCTATCCTATACTATTCTCTATCCTATCTTATCCTGTATCCTATACTATCCTCTATCCTATCCAATCCTGTACCCTATCCTCTATCCTATCCTATCCTCAATCCTATCCTATCCTCTACCCTATCCTATCCTCTATCCTATCCTATCCTACCCTCTACCCTATCCTATCCTCTATCCTATCCTATCCTCTATCCTATCCTATCATTTATCCTATCCAATTCCCTATCCTATCCTCTATCCGATCCTATCCTCTATCCTATCCTGTCCTCTATAATATCGTATCCTCTATCCTATCCTATCCTCAATCCTATCCTATCCCCTACACTATCCAATCCCCTATCCTATCCTCTATCCGATCCTATCCTCTATCCTATCCTATCCTCTATAATATCGTATCCTCTATCCTATCCTATCCTCAATCCTATCCTATCCTCTACCCTATCCTATCCTCTATCCTATCGTATCCTGTCCTCTACCCTATGCTATCTTCTATCCTATCATATCCTCTATCCTATCCAATCCCGTATCCTAACCTCTATCCTATCCTATCCTCTATCCTATCCTATCCTCTATACTATCCAATCCCCTATCCTATCCTCTATCCTATCCTATCCTCTACCCTATCCTATCTTCTATCCTATCATATCCTCTATCCTATCCAATCCCGTATCCTATCCTCTATCCTATCCTATCCTCTATCCTATCCTATCCTCTATCCTATACTATCCTCTATCGTATCCTATCCTCTATCCGATCCTATCCTCTATGCTATCCTATCCTCTATCCTCTACCCTATCCTATCCTCTATCATATCCTATCCTCTTTCCTATCCTATTCTCTATCCTAACATCTACCCTATCCTATCCTCTATCCTATCCAATCCCCTATCCTATCCTCTATCCGATCCTATCCTTTATCCTATCCTATCCTCTATCCTATAATATCATCTATCCTATACTATTCTCTATCCTATCTTATCCTGTACCCTATACTATCCTCTATCCTATCCAATCCTGTACCCTATCCTCTATCCTATCCTATCCTCAATCCTATCCTATCCTCTACCCTATCCTATCCTCTATCCTATCCTATCCTACCCTCTACCCTATCCTATCCTCTATCCTATCCTATCCTCTATCCTATCCTATCATTTATCCTATCCAATTCCCTATCCTATCCTCTATCCGATCCTATCCTCTATCCTATTCTGTCCTCTATAATATCGTATCCTCTATCCTATCCTATCCTCAATCCTATCCTATCCCCTACACTATCCAATCCCCTATCCTATCCTCTATCCGATCCTATCCTCTATCCTATCCTATCCTCTATAATATCGTATCCTCTATCCTATCCTATCCTCAATCCTATCCTATCCTCTACCCTATCCTATCCTCTATCCTATCGTATCCTGTCCTCTACCCTATGCTATCTTCTATCCTATCATATCCTCTATCCTATCCAATCCCGTATCCTAACCTCTATCCTATCCTATCCTCTATCCTATCCTATCCTCTATACTATCCAATCCCCTATCCTATCCTCTATCCTATCCTATCCTCTACCCTATCCTATCTTCTATCCTATCATATCCTCTATCCTATCCAATCCCGTATCCTATCCTCTATCCTATCCTATCCTCTATCCTATCCTATCCTCTATCCTATACAATCCCCTATCCTACGCTCTATCCGATCCTATCCTCTATCCTATCCTAGTCTCTATCCTATCCTCTACCCTATCCTATCCTTTATCCTATCCTATCCTCTATACTACCCAATCCCCTATCCTATCCTCTATCCGATCCTATCCTCTATCCTATAATATCCTCTATCCTATCCAATCCTCTATCCTATCCTCTATCCTATCCTCTATCCTATACTAGAACTCAACCCTTTCCTATCCTCAATGCTATCCTATACTCCATCCTACCCTTTCCGCTATCCTATCCTATCCTCAATCCTATCCAATCCCCTATCCTATCCTCTATCCGATCCTATCCTCTATCCTATCCTTTCCTCTATAATATCGTATCCTCTATCCTATCCTATCCTCTATCCTATACTATTCTCTATCATATCCTATCCTCTATTCTATACTATCCTCTATCGTATCCTATCCTCTATCCTATCCTATCTTCTATCCTATCATATCCTCTATCCTATCCAATCCCCTATCCTATCCTGTATCCTATCCTATCATCTATCCTATCCTATCCTCTATCCTATAATATCCTCTATCCTATCCAATCCTCTATCCTATCCTCTACCCTATCCTATCCTCTATAATATCGTATCCTCTATCCTATCCTCTATCGTCAGTTCTATCCTATTCCATCCACTATCCTATCCTATCCTCAATCCTCTCCTATCATCTATCCTATCCTATCCTGTATCCTATCCTATCCTCTATCCTATAATATCCTCTATCCTATCCAATCCTCTCTCGTATCCTATTCTCTATCCTATCCTCTACCCTAATCCTATCCTCTATCCTATAATAACATCTATCCTATACTATTCTCTATCCTATCCTATCCTCTATCCTATACTATCCTCTATCGTATCCTATCCTCTATCCTATCCTATCCTCTATCCTATCCAATCCTCTATCCTATCCTCTACCCTATCCTATCCTCTATAATATCGTATCCTCTATCCTATCCTCTATCCTATACTATCATCGAACCTCTCCTATTCTCTATCCAATCCTCTATCGTCAGTTCTATCCTATTCCATCCTCTATCCTATCCTATCCTCAATCCTCTCCTATCCTCTATCCTATCCTATCCTGTATCCTATCCTATCCTCTATCCTATAATATCCTCTATCCTATCCAATCCTCTATCGTATCCTATTCTCTATCCTATCCTCTACCCTATCCTATCCTCTATCCTATAATAACATCTATCCTATACTATTCTCTATCCTATCCTATCCTCTATCCTATACTATCCTCTATCCTATCCAATCCTGTACCCTATCCTCTATCCTATCCTATCCTCAATCCTATCCTATCCTCTACCCTATCCTATCCTAAATCCTATCCTATCCTACCCTCTACCCTATCCTATCCTCTATCCTATCCTATCCTCTATCCTATTAAATCCCCTATCCTATCCTCTATCCGATCCTATCCTCTATCCTATCCTATACTCTATCCTATCCTATTCTCTATCCTATCCTCTACCCTATCCTATCCTCCATCCTATACTATCATCTATCGTATCCTATTCTCTATCCTATCCTGTATCGTCTGCTCTATCCTATCCTATCCACTATCCTATTCTATCCTCAATCCTATCCTATCCTCTATCCTATACTATCATCTATCCTATCCTATCCTCTCCTCTATCCTATCCAATCCCCTATCCAATCCTCTATCCTATCCTATCCTCTATAATATCGTGTCCTCTATCCTATCCTCTATCCTACACTATCATCTAACCTATCCTATTCTCTATCCTATCCTCTACTGTCTGTTCTATCCTATCCTATCCTCTACCCTATCCAATCCTCTATCCTATAATAACATCTATCCTATACTATTCTCTATCCTATCCTATCCTCTATCCTATACTATCCTCAATCCTCTCCTATCCTCTATTCTATCCTATCCTGTATCCTATCCTATCCTCTATCCTGTAATATCCTCTATCGTATCCAATACTCTTTCCTATCCCCTATCCTATCCTCTATCGTATCCTATCCTCTATCCGATCCTATCCTCTATCCTATAATATCATCTATCCTATACTATTCTATACCCTATCCTATCCTCTATACTATACTATCCTCTATCGTCTCCTATCCTCACTCCTATCCAATCTCCTATCCTATCCTATCCTCTTTCCTATCCTATTCTCTATCCTATCCTTTACCCTATCCTATCCTCTATCCTATCCTATCCTCTATCGTCTCCTCTATCCTATCCTATCCTCTATCGTCTCCTCTATCCTATCCTATCCTCTATCCGATCCTATCCTCTATCCTATCCTATCCTATTCTCTATCCTATCCTCTACCCTATCCTATCCTCTATCATATCCAATCACCTATCCTATCCTCTATCCGATCCTAACCTCTATCCTATCCTATTCTGTATCCTATACTCTACCCTATCCTATCCTCTATCCTATCCTATAATCTATCCTATCCTATCCTCAATCCTATCCTATTATGTATCCTATCCAATCCTCTATCCTATCCTCTATCCTATCCTCTATCGTATCCTATCCTCTATCCTATAATATCATGTACCCTATACTAATCTCTATCCTATCCTATCCTCTATCCTATACTATCCTCTATCGTATCCTATCCTCTATCCGATCCTATCCTCTATCCTATACTATCCTCTATCCTATCCTATTCTCTATCCTACCCTGTACCCTATCCTATCCTCCATCCTATACTATCATCTATCGTATCCTATTCTCTATCCTATCCTCTATCGTCTGCTCTATCCTATCCTATCCACTATCCTATCCTATCCTCAATCCTATCCTATCCTCAACCCTACCCTATCCTCTATCCTATCCTATCCTATCCTCTATCCTATCCTATCCTCTATCCTATCCTATCCTCTATCCTATCCTATCCTCTATCCTATCCTATCCTCTATCCTATCCGATCCTCTATCCTATCCTATCATCTATCCTATCCTATCCTCTATACTATCCAATCCCCTATCCTATCCTCTATCCGATCCTATCCTCTATCCTATCCTCTATCCTATACTATCCTCTATCGTATCCTATCCTCTATCCTATCCTATCCTCTATCCTATCCAATCCCCTATCCTATCCTCTATCCGATCCTATCCTCTATCCTATCCTATCCTCTATCCTATCCTATTCTCTATCCTATCCTCTACCCTATCCTATCCTCCATCCTATACTATCATCTATCCTATCCTATCCTGTATCCTATCCTATTCTCTATCCTATCCTGTACCCTATCCTATCCTCCATCCTATACTATCATCTATCCTATCATATTCTCTATCCTGTCCTCTATCGTCTGCTCTATCCTATCCTATCCACTATCCTATCCTATCCTAAAACCTATCCTATCCTCTATCCTATCCAATCACCTATCCTATCCTCTATGCTATCTTATCCTCTATCCGATCATATACGTTATCCTATCCTCTTCTCTACCCTATCCTATCCTCTATCCTATCCAATCACCTATCCTATCCTCTATCCGATCCTATCCTCTATCCGATCCTATCCTCTATCCTATACTCTACCCTATCCTATCCTCTATCCTATCCTATAATCTATCCTATCCTATCCTCTACCCTATCCTATCCTCTATCATATCCTATCCTCTATCCTATCCAATCCCCTATCCTATCCTCTATCCTGTCCTATCCTCTATCGTATACTATTCTCTATCCTATCCTCTACTATATCCTATCCTCTATCCTGTCCTCTCCTCTATACTACCCAATCCCCTATCCTATCCTCTATACGATCCTATCCTCTATGCTATCTTATCCTCTATCCGATCCTATCCTTTATTCTATCCTATCCTCTATCCTATCCTATTCTGTATCCTATACTCTACCCTATCCTATCCTCTATCGTATCCTATCCTCTATCCTATCCAATCCTCGATCCTATCCTCAATCCTATCCTCTATCGTATCCTATCCTCTAAACGATCCTATCCTCTATACTATCCTATCCTCTATGCTATCTTATCCTCTATCCGATCCTATCCTCTATTATATCCTATCCTCTATCCTATCCTCTATCGTATCCTATCCTCTATCCGATCCTATCCTCTATACTATCCTATCCTCTACCCTATCCTATCTTCTATCCTATCCTATTCTGTATCCTATACTCTACCCTATCCTTTTTTTTAACACATTTTATTCAATCGTATATGTACAGTTTACAATTACATAATAATCGCCGTCGCGTTATACATATATAGTACATCCAAGCTTTCTTAATCATCTCTGATGCTGTAGACATGCTCCATTCCACTGTTCAACCGTTATCACTTTTACAACAGCAACGAGACATATATTTTACATGATCTCCGTGCCACAGCCTCCACCCGGGGGAATATCCATCCGAGGGGGGGGGGGGGGATCCCAGGATGCATCCATGTACCGGGTGTCCGTGAAGTGTCAGGGGAAAGGGTGATAGCGTTTCCCGTGTTTCGCCTAGCCCGGTCCCGCGTTGATCGCTTCTTCTCAGGCGTTCGGCTACTTTGGGGAATTTTCTCCACCTCCTCTCCGTCTGTCCGTGGTCCAGCGACGTTGTCATCCTCGCCCTCTCTCTCCCCCTCCTCAGGCATCCACCGGATAGAGCTGCGACACAGAATTGGCGTATTTTTAATACATAGTAGTACTTATTTCTAAGAATTAATATTTATGTACAGTATATAAGAGTTACTCAGCTTTTTCTAGAGGTCAGCCATCCTGTCCGCGTCCGCTGACTCGAGGTCTTCCTCTATTCCTCTCATAATTGGTTCATCGAGCCTTTCCTTTTCTCTCTGTCTTTCAATCCCCTCCTTTTTAGAGAGAATCTCCTTGCAGAAATTTACGAAGATGTTCCATGTGGTCTGGCTATCCAGGATTCCTTCCATGATAATCTCCATCGTTAGAAGGTCTTCCCTGGTCTTCAGGGCTTCTGCTAGTCGTTTTCTTTCTTCCTTCCACTGTTGGCAGATCACCAGGGTGTGTTCCGGCGTGTCAGGGATCCCTGGGTGGAACCAGCAGTCATCAGCAGCGGCCTTTCCGATTCTGGATCTAAAACAGTTGAAAACTCCGTGCCCTGTAAGGGCCTGTGTCAAGTAAAAATTTAAGTCACCGTGTTTTCTATTTGTCCATCTTTCTATATTTGGAATGAGCCTGTGTGTCCACCTGCCCACAGTGCCCGTGTCCCATTTCTCCTGCCATCTCAGCAGCGTTCTGTCCTTGGCTCTTTTCTTTATGATCTTTTTCATATTATTCCTCAAGATTTCGTTGGATTCGTCTGGGTTTTCATCGATATTCTCTGCTGTAATTTCTCTATTGTTCCTTGTGGCTTCTATCTGTTCTGTGTTACTTATTACATTGTCATTTTCGTTATTTAGTAAAATTTCCGTCATTTCTTTCTCTTCTTCGAAGATTTCGCGTCTTTCGATGATTTTTAGGTCCCAGGGTGGGATCCCTGCTAACACAGTCAGAGTTTCGAGCGGTACGGATCTATAAGCTGAGGTTACCCTTGCTAGTCCAATTTTCTGCGTATTTCTAAGATTTTTTTTGTTCGAGATTTTTTCAGCCGCCTCAGCCCATATGGGAGCGCCGTACAGAACTATAGACTCGGTCGTCATGTAATATAGTTTTCTCGCCATTTGTTTCGTTCTCATCTTATTGGTCATCAGTCCGCTTAAAGCCGCCATTGTTCTAATGGCTTTGTTTGTTGTCGTCTCAATCTGCTTTCTAAAGTTTTTTCTCGAGTCAAAAATAATTCCCAAATATTTTAATTCTGCTGCGGGCTTGATCTCAGCATGTCCGATTTTGAAAGATAGATTTTCATTGACCTTTTTGCAGTTTAGCATTAAGACCTCTGTTTTACTTTCTGCCAGCGAAAGTCCTGCAGTGTGCATCCAGAGTCTTGCTTCCTCTGTCATTTTTTCTGCCCAGATTTTTAATCTCTTCTCCGTTGCAGCCTGGACGATGATGGCAATATCGTCTGCGAAAGCGATCTTAGTTGACAAGGGCTGGTTAGGAATGCCGAGAAGGCCGTCGTATACCAGATTCCATAAAAAAGGGCCCAGGACAGAGCACTGTGGTACCCCCATTTTCATTTTTAAATAGATTTCTTGGTTCGAAGATTCATACTTCACCTTTCTATTTATGAAATAGTCTTTTATTACTTCCCGCAAATATCTTGGAGCATTTCTATTTTCCAATTCTCTGTGTATCGACAGCCAACTCAGTGAATTAAATGCATTTTTAACATCTAGGGCTATCATAGCTGCATATCTGTTTTTTTTCGAAGCTTCTATTGCGGCCTTTCTTACTATTTCCATGGCATGTACGGTCGAGGTGCCTTTGGTGAAGCCAAACTGGTTATTGTTAAAAGGTCTTTTTCCCATCGTCAGGTGGAGTCGGTCTCGGATAAAATACTCGAACAATTTTGCTATCGCATTAATAATACAAATTGGACGGTAAGCGGACGAGGTGGAGGGGTCCTTACCTTGTTTCCTTAGCAAAATTGTCCTCGCGTTTTTCCATTCTTTAGGGATCTTCCCTCTACTCAGAATACCGTTAAAAAGGGCTGCGAATCGGTCTGGCCTGAATTCTGCAATGGTTTTTATAATTTCAGGCTGTATTCCGTCCTGTCCCGGTGCTTTTCCCGGTTTCAATTTTTCAGCCGCTGCGCGAACTTCGTCTTCAGAGACCTCCGGTATACTATGGCTCTGGTTGTCATCCTGGTTTTCCGTTGGTTTTCCTTCCTGGATTCCTTCTTCTGTCGTTTCATTTTCTTGAGGGAATAAACCATTCATTACAAGACTGGCAAAGTCAGAGGAGAGCAGTGCGGGTGGATTATTATTTTTGATTTTATTAATAATTATTTTGTACGGCTTACCCCAGCCGTCTTTTTCAATTGACTCACATAGGTCCTTCCAGACTTTTTCTTTTGACTTACTTATCATCCGCTGCAGGTTTTTTTTTCGATAGTTTATATAGAAAACTGGTAGCCTCGCCCTCGTCCACTTTTCCCTTACTCCTCAGCTTCTGGGCTGCTCTCCTCAGTCTTTGCGTTTTTGTTCTTTCTTTTCTAATCTCCGCGGTCCACCACGGGTTATATTTTTCCTTATTCCTTGTCTTATCTGCTTTATCTAGAGCTTCGTCACACACTTCTTCTATCGTTTTTAGAAATACATCTTCTTCGTTCTAACTGTATAAATTCCCTTCATTTATCTCCTTCTCTCTCAGGGCGTGATTCATTGCCGTCCCCAGCCTGGTAATTCCGTCTCTTGTGATTTTCCATTTGTTGCCTTGGTTCGTCCTTATTGGCTGGAAATCCTCTACCATATTTAATTCTGTAATCAGATACTTGTGATCAGATGCTGTTTCGACATTTAACACCTTATTTACTAAACAGTATTTTGGGCTTTGTAGTTCCTGTGTGGTGGCTATAAAATCGAGATTCGACGTTGCGGATCCTCTCTCGAATGTATGCCCTCCTTGAGGTATGTGAGGAAATACATTTTTTCGCAGGAGTTCGTCCAGCAGGATGGATCCCCTTAGGTTTTGTTCTCTGGAACCCCAAGCCGGGGACTTAGCATTGAAATCACCGCCGATAATAATTTCATTTCCCTTCATTTTTTCTTGACTTATAAAATTCATTAAATTTTTAATTTTGGAGGCAAAAATGTCTGTGGAGATGTTTGGAGAGATGTAGGTACTTACTATAGTCAGCTTTTCCAATCTCACCGCCGTGAAGTCTTCCTCTGCTCTATCTCCATCCTCTAGCTTCTTGATTCCTTTTTTATTGGTGACCCAGATTGCTGTGTTGCTGCTCGGAGAGTACAGCCAGTTTCCAGGATTGAAAAGTGGCTCCTGTATTAGGACCACGTCTGCATCTAGGTCGATTGCCGACTGCACTAGGAGGTAGTGAGCTAAACGGCAATGATTCAGATTAATCTGTAAGATTTTGAGATTGAATTTAGTTATTATTATCACCCCTAGCTAGGCGCTCAACGTATTTTTTATATTGGGGGCAGTTAACTGCTCCGGCCACGTGTTCCGCTTTCGTTGCGTGGATGCCCTCTCTTATACAGAGCACGCAGCATCTCACGGATTCGCAATCATTTATTTTATGGCCGAGCCCCCCGCATCTTCTGCACAGCTCCTGACCATTTAGATCCATGGCGCAATTATAGGACATATGTCCGAGTGCGTGACACTTGAAGCACCTAATGATATTTTGAGTTCTCTTTAGTCTACAGTTTGTGTAGCCTGTCCTGATTTTATTCTCTTGTCCTAATTTCTCAAAATCTTCCGCCGGAAGGGTTATTATGGCCATTTTAGTGCCCCCGTAGCCGAATCTAATTGTTTTAATTTCTACTTCATTATTGGGTCTCAGAACGACTCGTGCTATTTCGTTTTGCAGTTCTTCCTTCTCGACGTGGGGTCCAGATCTTTAATTTCGTATATAACCCTTGGTGCCAGTCTCCTGATACGGCATTCTTCCCCTAGGGTATTTTTGCGAATTGTTCTAGGACGCCCGCATTCGTTCCCTTCTCCATTTCTATTATGATGTCCCCACCCCTGGACTTCCTTACGGTGTGAATTCCGTTCATGTTGTCTCCGGGGTTGGCTTTCAATTGTTTAAATAGATCCGCGAAGGTTCTATTTTCAGTCGTCTTAATTATTACCGCTTCCGACTTTGGCGGTGGTGGTAGTCTGTTTCTCTTTATCCTTTCTCTTTCTTTTTCTCTTTCTTTCTCCTGGTCCTGCTTCTTCTTCTCTGCTGCGGCTGTCTCTTCTTTCTTCTTTTTCTTAAGGGCTTTTTTTCCTCGGCTTTTTTCCTGTTTTCCACAGTTTTCCATTCATTTTCATTTTCAGTATCCTGAATCGCCTCGCTGTCCCTTTCCGTTGCGTTTTCCTCTGTCTCACTTTCGTACGACAGAGTTTTTCTTGCTTCTGTTCCGCCTGTCTTACGTGTAACTCCTACCTTTTCTCTTCTTCTTTCGATTTTATCGCCTAAGGAGCATTGTATTCCCATGTCTCTGTGTAGCAGGCTGTTTCTAAGGCTTTTATTTTCGATAATTAGTTCTATATTTCTTAATCGAGTTATAGCCACTTCTAATTGCCTGTCCGCTTGGGCTGCATGATTTTTGGTAAAACTTCTTACCTCCTTCAGCGGATCTAGGCAGTACCCTTTGACCTCCCTTATGGAGGTCCTTGTCTTTTTAAGTAGTGACGCTAATTCTCCTATGAGTTTCATTACGTCCTCTTCCTCTTCTTTCTCCTTCTCTTTTTCCATTTCCTTTTCCTTCCTTTTTTCCTCATCTTTGGATTGGTCTAGTTTTGGCGTTGAAGAGTTATTTTGGTCTTCTGTTCTCTTTTTCTTTAGGGTATTATTTTCTAATAGTATGATATCCGAGAATTGCGATTCAGAATCTGTCTCGTATTTATCATCCCTAATCCTTTTCGCGTTTTCCTTTCCTTTCTCATTACTTCTTTTAGTTTTCTGGCTGCGTTTAAAAACGCTTCCTTTTTCGGGTGGTAGACTTGGCGTAAGCCATTTCTCTTCTTCTTCCATTCTTATCTCTTTCTCTCCTTCTGTCTCTATCGTGCTGTGTACTCTGTTTATTTCGAATATATGGATTCAGTTACGGTTATTTTAAATGTGTGCTGGGGGGGTCAAAGACCCCGTCTTCGTGTTTGGATTATGCTAGTGTGTGTGTTTGCTTGGAGGCGGTGGCGGTTGCTGTGTCCTCGTCTTGTTTTTATATAGTTCGTCTTGCTTTGTTTCTCTCCTTGGAGTTCGCTTGGGGTCGGTCAGTAGCCTACTGTTCCCACTTGACCCCTAAATACTCCTCGTCCTCGATAATACTTGTATACTAATTTTCATAACAATCCGGCTATTTTTTATTGTTTTTGACTCTATATATTCTTAGTCTATGGCTTTATACAGGGTGCCCTATATATTCCTACCTCTCTCTCTATTTTTATCTCTCTCTAAGCCTTTCTCACTAACTTTCTTTCCTTTTCTTTCTCTATCTCTACTCCTACCTGGCAAATCGACCGACCCCTTTGGTGTGGTTCCTTTGCTTCTGGATGTTCGCTTGCTCTCTCTTTCTTTTTCAGGTGTGCAGAGATTCACTTCTTTTTCGCTATTTAGTCCTCAGGTTTGTTAATTACACCCACTTGTTGTTAATCGCGTCACTATTTCCAGTATTAACTAACCGGTAAAATGTTTTTTCGTGCGCTTGATAGTTCCTTCGCGGGTTTATTGTTAACACTCGGTATTCCGCGCGGTTTGTGACATTTTAACTAATCTTAACTAAATTCAATTAATTAATTAATTAATTAGCCAATTTGTTCTAATTAAATTCAGTTCAAAATTCCGTTCTCCCGCGCGTATTTCACAAGATTCGTCCCTTTTCAGGGTTTTAATTGAACGCGGCACTGCGTTACGCGTACCGAATTGCCCGTTTTATTGTATTTTTTTGCCAAAATCTCAAAAATTCTACTAGAAAACGTCCGTTTCGATTACTAAAACTCTAGCTTCGACTCATTCGAGCACTACCTGGACGGAGCGTAAGTAAATAAACACGTCCGCTCGCGACGGCTGCCAGTCTCGAACTTCCATACTCTACCCTATCCTATCCTCTATCGTATCCTATCCTCTATCCTATCCAATCCCCTATCCTATCCTCTATCCTGTCCTATCATGAATCCTCTCCTATCCTCTATCCTATCCTATCCTGTATCCTATCCTATCCTCTATCCGATACTATCCTCTATACTATCCTATCCTCTATACTACCCAATCCCCTATCCTATCCTCTATCCGATCCTATCCTCTATCCTATCCTATCCTCTATCCTATAATATCCTCCATCCTATCCTCTACCCTATCCTATCCTCTATCCTATCCTCTCCTCTATACTACCCAATCCCCTATCCTATCCTCTATCCTATCCTATTCTCTACCCTATCCTATCCTCATGTCCTATCGTATCATGTCCTCTATCCTATCCAATCCCCTAGCCTATCCTCTATTCTGTCCTATCCTCTATCCTATAATATTCTCTATCCTATCCTCTACCCTATCCTATCCTCTATCCTATCCTCTCCTCTATACTACCCAATCCCCTATCCTATCCTCTATCCGATCCTATCCTCTATCCTATCCTATCCCCTATCCTATAATATCCTCCATCCTATAATATCATCTATCCTATACTATTCTCTATCCTATCCTATCGTCTATCCTATACTATCCTCTATCGTATCCTATCCTCTATCCTATCCTACCATCTATTCTATCCAATCCCCTATCCTATCATCTATCCGAACCTATCCTCTATCCTATCCTATCCTCTATCCTATAATATCAGCTATCCTATACTATTCTCTACCCTATCCTATCCTCTATCCTATCCTACCCTCTATTCTATCCAATCCCCTATCCTATCATCTATCCGAACCTATCCTCTATCCTATCCTATCCTCTATCCTATCCTATTCTGTATCCTATACTCTACCCTATCCTATCCTCTATCCGATCCTATCCTCTATCCTATCCTATCCTCCATCCTATCCTATTCTCTATCCTATCCTCTACCCTATCCTATCCTGTATCCTATATTATCATTTATCCTATACTATTCTCTATCCTATCCTATCCTCTATCCTATAGTATCCTCTATCGTATCCTAACCTCTATCCGAACCTATCCTCTATCCTATCCTATCCTCTATGCTATCCAATCCTTTATCCTATCCTATCCTATCCTCTACCCTATCTTATCCTCTATCCTATCCTATCCTCTATCCTATCCTATCCTCTATCCTATCCAATCCCCTATCCCGTCCTCTATCCGATCCTATCCTCTATCCTATTCTATTCTCTATCCTATCCTCTACCCTATCCTATCCTCTATCCGATCCTATCCTCTATCCTATCCTATTCTCTATCCTATCCTCTACCCTATCCTATCCTCTATCCTATAATATCATCTACCCTATACTATTCTCTATCCTATCTTATCCTCTATCCTATACTATCCTGTATCGTATCCTGTCCTCTATCCGATCCTATCCTCTATCCTATCCTATCCTCTATCCTATCCTATCCTCAATCCTATCCTATTATGAATCCTATACTCTACCCTATCCTATCCTCTATTCTATCCTATCCTCTATCCTATCCAATCCTCTATCCTATCCTCTACCCTATCCTATCCTCTATCGTATCCTATCCTCTATCCTATCCAATCCTCGATCCTATCCTCTATCCTATCCTCTATCGTATCCTATCCTCTAAACGATCCTATCCTCTATACTATCCTATCCTCTATGCTATCTTATCCTCTATCCGATCCTATCCTCTATCCTATCCTATCCTCTATCCTATCCTCTATCGTATCCTATCCTCTATCCGATCCTATCCTCTATACTATCCTATCATCTACCCTATCCTATCCTCTATCCTATCCTATTCTGTATCCTATACTCTACCCTATCCTATCCTCTATCCGATCCTATCCTCTATCCTATCCTATCCTCTATCCTATAATATCCTCCATCCTATAATATCATCTATCCTATACTATTCTCTATCCTATCCTATCGTCTATCCTATACTATCCTCTATCGTATCCTATCCTCTATCCTATCCTACCCTCTATTCTATCCAATCCCCTATCCTCTCATCTATCCGAACCTATCCTCTATCCTATCCTATCCTCTATCCTATAATATCAGCTATCCTATACTATTCTCTATCCTATCCTATCCTCTATCCTATACTATCCTCTATCGTATCTTATACTCATTCCTATCCTATCCTCTATTCTATACAATCCCCTATCCTATCATCTATCCGAAACTATCCTCTATCCTATCCTATAATATCTTCTATTCTATACTATTCTCTATCCTATCCTATCCTCTATCCTATAATATCAGCTATCCTATACTATTCTCTATCCAATCCTATCCTCTATCCTATCCTATTCTGTATCCTATACTCTACCCTATCCTATCCTCTATCCGATCCTATCCTCTATCCTATCCTATCCTCCATCCTATCCTATTCTCTATCCTATCCTCTACCCTATCCTATCCTGTATCCTATATTATCATTTATCCTATACTATTCTCTATCCTATCCTATCCTCTATCCTATAGTATCCTCTATCGTATCCTAACCTCTATCCGAACCTATCCTCTATCCTATCCTATCCTCTATGCTATCCAATCCTTTATCCTATCCTATCCTATCCTCTACCCTATCCTATCCTCTATCCTATTATATCCTCTATCCTATCCTATCCTCTATCCTATCCAATCCCCTATCCTGTCCTCTATCCGATCCTATCCTCTATCCTATTCTATTCTCTATCCTATCCTCTACCCTATCCTATCCTCTATCCGATCCTATCCTCTATCCTATCCTATTCTCTATCCTATCCTCTACCCTATCCTATCCTCTATCCTATAATATCATCTACCCTATACTATTCTCTATCCTATCTTATCCTCTATCCTATACTATCCTGTATCGTATCCTGTCCTCTATCCGATCCTATCCTCTATCCTATCCTATCCTCTATCCTATCCTATCCTCAATCCTATCCTATTATGAATCCTATACTCTACCCTATCCTATCCTCTATTCTATCCTATCCTCTATCCTATCCAATCCTCTATCCTATCCTCTACCCTATCCTATCCTCTATCGTATCCTATCCTCTATCCTATCCAATCCTCGATCCTATCCTCTATCCTATCCTCTATCGTATCCTATCGTCTAAACGATCCTATCCTCTATACTATCCTATCCTCTATGCTATCTTATCCTCTATCCGATCCTATCCTCTATCCTATCCTATCCTCTATCCTATCCTCTATCGTATCCTATCCTCTATCCGATCCTATCCTCTATACTATCCTATCATCTACCCTATCCTATCCTCTATCCTATCCTATTCTGTATCCTATACTCTACCCTATCCTATCCTCTATCCGATCCTATCCTCTATCCTATCCTATCCTCTATCCTATAATATCCTCCATCCTATAATATCATCTATCCTATACTATTCTCTATCCTATCCTATCGTCTATCCTATACTATCCTCTATCGTATCCTATCCTCTATCCTATCCTACCCTCTATTCTATCCAATCCCCTATCCTCTCATCTATCCGAACCTATCCTCTATCCTATCCTATCCTCTATCCTATAATATCAGCTATCCTATACTATTCTCTATCCTATCCTATCCTCTATCCTATACTATCCTCTATCGTATCTTATCCTCATTCCTATCCTATCCTCTATTCTATACAATCCCCTATCCTATCATCTATCCGAAACTATCCTCTATCCTATCCTATAATATCTTCTATTCTATACTATTCTCTATCCTATACTATCCTCTATCGTATCCTATCCTTTATCATATCCAATCCTCTATCCTATCCTCTATCGTATCCTATCCTCTATCCGATCCTATCCTCTATCCTATCCTATCCTCCATCCTATCCTATTCTCTATCCTATCCTCTACCCTATCCTATCCTCTATCCTATAATATCATTTATCCTATACTATCCTCTATCCTATCCTATCCTCTATCCTATACTATCCTCTATCGTATCCTATCCTCTATCCGATCCTATCCTCTATCCTATCCTATCCTCTATCCTATACTCTACCCTATCCTATCCTCTATCCTATAATATCATTTATCCTATACTATCCTCTATCCTATCCTATCCTCTATCCTATACTATCCTCTATCGTATCCTATCCTCTATCCGATCCTATCCTCTATCCTATCCTATCCTCTATCCTATCCTATTCTCTATCCTATCCTCTACCCTATCCTATCCTCTATCCTATAATATCATTTATCCTATACTATCCTCTATCCTATCCTATCCTCTATCCTATACTATCCTCTATCGTATCCTATCCTCTATCCGATCCTATCCTCTATCCTATCCTATCCTCTATCCTATACTCTACCCTATCCTATCCTCTATCCTATAATATCATTTATCCTATACTATCCTCTATCCTATCCTATCCTCTATCCTATACTATCCTCTATCGTATCCTATCCTCTATCCGATCCTATCCTCTATCCTATCCTATCCTCTATCCTATCCTATTCTGTATCCTATACTCTACCCTATCCTATCCTCTATCCTATAATATCATTTATCCTATACTATCCTCTATCCTATCCTATTCTCTATCCTATACTATCCTCTATCGTATCCTATCCTCTATCCGATCCTATCCTCTATCCTATCCTATCCTCTATCCTATCCTATTCTGTATCCTATACTCTACCCTATCCTATCCTCTATTCGATCCTATCCTCTATCCTATCCTATCCTCCATCCTATCCTATTCTCTATCCTATCCTCTACCCTATCCTATCCTGTATCCTATAATATCATTTATCCTATACTATTCTCTATCCTATCCTATCCTCTATCCTATACTATCCCCTATCGTATCCTAACCTCTATCCGAACCTATCCTCTATCCTATCCTATCCTCTATGCTATCCAATCCTCTATCCTGTCCTATCCTATCCTTTACCCTATCCTATCCTCTGTCCTATCCAATCCCCTATCCTGTCCTCTATCCGATCCTATCCTCTATCCTATTCTATTCTCTATTCTATCCTCTACCCTATCCTATCCTCTATCCGATCCTATCCTCTATCCTATCCTATTCTCTATCCTATCCTCTATCCTATCCTATCCTCTATCCTATAATATCATCTATCCTATACTATTCTCTATCCTATCCTATTCTGTATCCTATACTCTACCCTATCCTATCCTCTATTCGATCCTATCCTCTATCCTATCCTATCCTCCATCCTATCCTATTCTCTATCCTATCCTCTACCCTATCCTATCCTGTATCCTATAATATCATTTATCCTATACTATTCTCTATCCTATCCTATCCTCTATCCTATACTATCCCCTATCGTATCCTAACCTCTATCCGAACCTATCCTCTATCCTATCCTATCCTCTATGCTATCCAATCCTCTATCCTGTCCTATCCTATCCTTTACCCTATCCTATCCTCTGTCCTATCCAATCCCCTATCCTGTCCTCTATCCGATCCTATCCTCTATCCTATCCAATCCTCGATCCTATCCTCTATCCTATCCTCTATCGTATCCTATCCTCTAAACGATCCTATCCTCTATACTATCCTATCCTCTATGCTATCTTATCCTCTATCCGATCCTATCCTCTATCCTATCCTATCCTCTATCCTGTCCTCTATCGTATCCTATCCTCTATCCGATCCTATCCTCTATACTATCCTATCCTCTACCCTATCCTATCCTCTATCCTATCCTAGTCTGTATCCTATACTCTACCCTATCCTATCCTCTATCCGATCCTATCCTCTATCCGATCCTATCCTCTATCCTATCCTATTCTCTATCCTATCCTATTCTCTATCCTATCATCTACCCTATCCTATCCTGTATCCTATCCAATCACCTATCCCATCCTCTATACGATCCTATCCTCTATCCTATCCTATCCTCTATCCTATAATATCATCTGTGCTACACTATTCTCTATCCTATCCTATCCTATCCTCTATGCTATCCAATCCTCTATCCTATCCACTATCCTATCCTATCCTCAATCCTATCCTATCCTCAACCCTATCCTATCCTCTATCCTATCCTATTCTATCCTCTATCCTATCCTATCCTCTATCCTGTAATATCCTCTATCCTATCCTATCCTATCCTCTATCCTATCCTATCCTCTATCGTCTCCTCTATCCTATCCTATCCTGTATCCTATCCTATCCTCTATCCTATCCAATCCCCTATCCTATCCACTATCCTATCCTATCCTCTATCCTATCCTATCCTCTATCCTAACCTATCCTCTATCCTATCCTATCCTCTATCCTATCCTATCCTCTATCCTATACTATCCTCTATCGTATCTTATCCTCTATCCTATCCTATCCTCTATTCTATACAATCCCCTATCCTATCCTCTATCCCATCCTATCCTCTATTCCATACAATCCCCTATCCTATCCTCTATCCTATAATATCCTCCATCCTAAAATATCATCTATCCTATACTATTCTCTATCCTATCCTATCGTCTATCCTATACTATCCTCTATCGTATCCTATCCTCTATCCTATCCTACCCTCTATTCTATCCAATCCCCTATCCTATCATCTATCCGAACCTATCCTCTATCCTATCCTATCCTCTATCCTATAATATCAGCTATCCTATACTATTCTCTATCCTATCCTATCCTCTATCCTATCCTACCCTCTATTCTATCCAATCCCCTATCCTATCATCTATCCGAACCTATCCTCTATCCTATCCTATCCTCTATCCTATAATATCAGCTATCCTATACTATTCTCTATCCTATCCTATCCTCTATCCTATCCTATTCTGTATCCTATACTCTACCCTATCCTATCCTCTATCCGATCCTATCCTCTATCCTATCCTATCCTCCATCCTATCCTATTCTCTATCCTATCCTCTACCTTATCCTATCCTGTATCCTATAATATCATTTATCCTATACTATTCTCTATCCTATCCTATCCTCTTTCCTATACTATCCTCTATCGTATCCTAACCTCTATCCGAACCTATCCTCTATCCTATCCTATCCTCTATGCTATCCAATCCTCTATCCTATCCTATCCTATCCTCTACCCTATCCTATCCTCCATCCTATCCTATTCTCTATCCTATCCTCTACCCTATCCTATCCTGTATCCTATAATATCATTTATCCTATACTATTCTCTATCCTATCCTATCCTCTATCCTATACTATCCTCTATCGTATCCTAACCTCTATCCGAACCTATCCTCTATCCTATCCTATTCTGTATCCTATACTCTACCCTATCCTATCCTCTATCGTATCCTATCCTCTATCCTATCCAATCCTCGATCCTATCCTATCCTCTATCCTATCCTATTCTATCCTCTATCCTATCCTATTCTATCCTCTATCCTATCCTATCCTCTATCCTGTAATATCCTCTATCCTATCCTATCCTATCCTCTATCCTATCCTATCCTCTATCGTCTCCTCTATCCTATCCTATCCTGTATCCTATCCTATCCTCTATCCTATCCAATCCCCTATCCTATCCACTATCCTATCCTATCCTCTATCCTATCCTATCCTCTATCCTAACCTATCCTCTATCCTATCCTATCCTCTATCCTATCCTATCCTCTATCCTATACTATCCTCTATCGTATCTTATCCTCTATCCTATCCTATCCTCTATTCTATACAATCCCCTATCCTATCCTCTATCCCATCCTATCCTCTATTCCATACAATCCCCTATCCTATCCTCTATCCTATAATATCCTCCATCCTAAAATATCATCTATCCTATACTATTCTCTATCCTATCCTATCGTCTATCCTATACTATCCTCTATCGTATCCTATCCTCTATCCTATCCTACCCTCTATTCTATCCAATCCCCTATCCTATCATCTATCCGAACCTATCCTCTATCCTATCCTATCCTCTATCCTATAATATCAGCTATCCTATACTATTCTCTATCCTATCCTATCCTCTATCCTATACTATCCTCTATCGTATCCTAACCTCTATCCGAACCTATCCTCTATCCTATCCTATCCTCTATGCTATCCAATCCTCTATCCTATCCTATCCTATCCTCTACCCTATCCTATCCTCCATCCTATCCTATTCTCTATCCTATCCTCTACCCTATCCTATCCTGTATCCTATAATATCATTTATCCTATACTCTTCTCTATCCTATCCTATCCTCTATCCTATACTATCCTCTATCGTATCCTAACCTCTATCCGAACCTATCCTCTATCCTATCCTATTCTGTATCCTATACTCTACCCTATCCTATCCTCTATCGTATCCTATCCTCTATCCTATCCAATCCTCGATCCTATCCTCCATCCTATCCTCTATCGTATCCTATCCTCTAAACGATCCTATCCTCTATACTATCCTATCCTCTATGCTATCTTATCCTCTATCCGATCCTATCCTCTATCCTATCCTATTCTCTATCCTATCCTCTATCGTATCCTATCCTCTATCCGATCCTATCCTCTATACTATCCTATCCTCTACCCTATCCTATCCTCTATCCTATCCTATTCTGTATCCTAAACTCTACCCTATCCTATCCTCTATCCGATCCTATCCTCTATCCTATCCTATCCTCTATCCTATAATATCCTCCATCCTATAATATCATCTATCCTATACTATTCTCTATCCTATCCTATCGTCTATCCTATACTATCCTCTATCGTATCCTATACTCTATCCTATCCTACCCTCTATTCTACCCAATCCCCTATCCTATCATCTATCCGAACCTATCCTCTATCCTATCCTCTACCCTATCCTATCCTCTATCCTATAATATCATTTATCCTATACTATCCTCTATCCTATCCTATCCTCTATCCTATACTATCCTCTATCGTATCCTATCCTCTATCCGATCCTATCCTCTATCCTATCCTATCCTCTATCCTATCCTATTCTGTATCCTATACTCTACCCTATCCAATCCTCTATCCGATCCTATCCTCTATCCTATCCTATCCTCCATCCTATCCTATTCTCTATCCTATCCTCTACCCTATCCTATCCTGTATCCTATAATACCATTTATCCTATACTATTCTCTATCCTATCCTATCCTCTATCCTATACTATCCTCTATCGTATCCTAACCTCTATCCGAACCTATCCTCTATCCTATCCTATCCTCTATGCTATCCTATCCTCTATCCTATCCAATCCTCTATCCTATCCTCTATCGTATCCTATCCTCTATCCGATCCTATCCTCTATACTATCCTATCCTCTACCCTATCCTATCCTCTATCCTATCCTATCCTCTATCCTATCCTATCCTCTACCCTATCCTATCCTCTATCCTATCCTATCCTGTATCCTATCCCATTCTCTATCCTATCCTCTAACCTATCCTATCCTCCATCCTATACTATCATCTATCCTATCATATTCTCTATCCTGTCCTCTATCGTCTGCTCTATCCTATCCTATCCACTATCCTATCCTATCCTCAAACCTATCCTATCCTCTATCCTATCCAATCACCTATCCTATCCTCTATACGATCCTATCCTCTATGTTATCTTATCCTCTATCCGATCATATCCGTTATCCTATCCTCTCCTCTACCCTATCTTATCCTCTATCCTATCCAATCACCTATCCTATCCTCTATCCGATCCTATCCTCTATCCGATCCTATCCTCTATCCTATACACTACCCTATCCTATCCTCTATCCTATCCCATAATCTATCCTATCCTATCCTCTACCCTATCCTATCCTCTATCATATCCTATCCTCTATCCAATCCAATCCCCTATCCTAACCTCTATCCTGTCCTATCCTCTATCGTATACTATTCTCTATCCTATCCTCTACTATATCCTATCCTCTATCCTATCCTCTCCTCTATACTACCCAATCCCCTATCCTATCCTCTATACGATCCTATCCTCTATGCTATCTTATCCTCTATCCGATCCTCTTCTGTATAATATACTCTATCCTATCCTATCCTCTACCCTATCCTATCCTCTATCATATCCTATCCTCTATCCTGTCCTACCCTCTATTCTATCCAATCCCCTATCCTATCATCTATCCGAACCTATCCTCTATCCTATCCTATCCTCTATCCTATAATATCAGCTATCCTATACTATTCTCTATCCTATCCTATCCTCTATCCTATACTATCCTCTATCGTATCTTATCCTCTATCCTATCCTATCCTCTATTCTATACAATCCCCTATCCTATCATCTATCCGAAACTATCCTCTATCCTATCCTATCTTCTATCCTATAATATCTTCTATTCTATACTATTCTCTATCCTATCCTATCCTCTATCCTATACTATCCTCTATCGTATCCTATCCTTTATCCTATCCAATCCTCTATCCTATCATCTATCGTATCCTATCCTCTATCCGATCCTATCCTCTATCCTATCCTATCCTCTATGCTATCCAATCCTCTATCCTATCCTATCCTATCCTCTACCCTATCCTATCCTCTACCCTATCCTATCATCTGTCCTATCCTATCCTCTATCCTATCCTATCCTCTATCCTATACTATCCTCTATCGTATCCTAACCTCTATCCGAACCTATCCTCTATCCTATCCTATCCTCTATGCTATCCAATCCTCTATCCTATCCTATCCTATCCTCTACCCTATCCTATCCTCTATCCTATCCTATCCTCTATCCTATCCTATCCTCTATCCTATCCAATCCCCTATCCTGTCCTCTATCCGATCCTATCCTCTATCCTATTCTATTCTCTATCCTATCCTCTACCCTATCCTATCCTCTATCCGATCCTATCCTCTATCCTATCCTATTCTCTATCCTATCCTCTACCCTATCCTATCATCTATCCTATAATATCATCTATCCTATACTATTCTCTATCCTATCTTATCCTCTATCCTATACTATCCTGTATCGTATCCTGTCCTCTATCCGATCCTATCCTCTATCCTATCCTATCCTCTATCCTATCCTATCCTCAATCCTATCCTATTATGTATCCTATACTCTACCCTATCCTATCCTCTATTCTATCCTATCCTCTATCCTATCCAATCCTCTATCCTATCCTCTATCCTATCCTATTCTGTATCCTATACTCTACCCTATCCTATCCTCTATCGTATCCTATCCTCTATCCTATCCAATCCTCGATCCTATCCTCTATCCTATCCTCTATCGTATCCTATCCTCTAAACGATCCTATCCTCTATACTATCCTATCCTCTATGCTATCTTATCCTCTATCCGATCCTATCCTCTATCCTATCCTATCCTCTATCCTATCCTCTATCGTATCCTATCCTCTATCCGATCCTATCCTCTATACTATCCTATCCTCTACCCTATCCTATCCTCTATCCTATCCTATTCTGTATCCTATACTCTACCCTATCCTATCCTCTATCCGATCCTATCCTCTATCCGATCCTATCCTCTATCCTATCCTATCCTCTATCCTATCCTATTCTCTATCCTATCATCTACCCTATCCTATCCTGTATCCTATCCAATCACCTATCCCATCCTCTATACGATCCTATCCTCTATCCTATCCTATCCTCTATCCTATAATATCATCTATGCTACACTATTCTCTATCCTATCCTATCCTATCCTCTATGCTATCCAATCCTCTATCCTATCCACTATCCTATCCTATCCTCAATCCTATCCTATCCTCAACCCTATCCTATCCTCTATCCTATCCTATTCTATCCTCTATCCTATCCTATTCTATCCTCTATCCTATCCTATCCTCTATCCTGTAATATCCTCTATCCTATCCTATCCTATCCTCTATCGTCTCCTCTATCCTATCCTATCCTGTATCCTATCCTATCCTCTATCCTATCCAATCCCCTATCCTATCCACTATCCTATCCTATCCTCTATCCTATCCTATCCTCTATCCTAACCTATCCTCTATCCTATCCTACCCTCTATCCTATCCTATCCTCTATCCTATACTATCCTCTATCGTATCTTATCCTCTATCCTATCCTATCCTCTATTCTATACAATCCCCTATCCTATCCTCTATCCTATCGTATCCTCTATTCCATACAATCCCCTATCCTATCCTCTATCCTATAATATCCTCCATCCTAAAATATCATCTATCCTATACTATTCTCTATCCTATCCTATCGTCTATCCTATGCTATCCTCTATCGTATCCTATCCTCTATCCTATCCTACCCTCTATTCTATCCAATCCCCTATCCTATCATCTATCCGAACCTATCCTCTATCCTATCCTATCCTCTATCCTATAATATCAGCTATCCTATACTATTCTCTATCCTATCCTATCCTCTATCCTATCCTACCCTCTATTCTATCCAATCCCCTATCCTATCATCTATCCGAACCTATCCTCTATCCTATCCTATCCTCTATCCTATAATATCAGCTATCCTATACTATTCTCTATCCTATCCTATCCTCTATCCTATCCTATTCTGTATCCTATACTCTACCCTATCCTATCCTCTATCCGATCCTATCCTCTATCCTATCCTATCCTCCATCCTATCCTATTCTCTATCCTATCCTCTACCCTATCCTATCCTGTATCCTATAATATCATTTATCCTATACTATTCTCTATCCTATCCTATCCTCTATCCTATACTATCCTCTATCGTATCCTAACCTCTATCCGAACCTATCCTCTATCGTATCCTATCCTCTATGCTATCTTATCCTCTATCCGATCCTATCCTCTATCCTATCCTATCCTCTATCCTATCCTCTATCGTATCCTATCCTCTATCCGATCCTATCCTCTATACTATCCTATCCTCTACCCTATCCTATCCTCTATCCTATCCTATTCTGTATCCTAAACTCTACCCTATCCTATCCTCTATCCGATCCTATCCTCTATCCTATCTTATCCTCTATCCTATAATATCCTCCATCCTATAATATCATCTATCCTATACTATTCTCTATCCTATACTATCCTCTATCGTATCCTATCCTCTATCCGATCCTATCCTCTATCCTATCATATCCTCTATCCTATCCTATTCTGTATCCTATACTCTACCCTATCCTATCCTCTATCCGATCCTATCCTCTATCCTATCCTATCCTCCATCCTATCCTATTCTCTATCCTATCCTCTACCCTATCCTATCCTGTATCCTATAATATCATTTATCCTATACTATTCTCTATCCTATCCTATCCTCTATCCTATACTATCCTCTATCGTATCCTATACTCTATCCTATCCTACCCTCTATTCTATCCAATCCCCTATCCTATCATCTATCCGAACCTATCCTCTATCCTATCCTATCCTCTATCCTATAATATCAGCTATCCTATACTATTCTCTATCCTATCCTATCCTCTATCCTATACTATCCTCTATCGTATCTTATCCTCTATCCTATCCTATCCTCTATTCTATACAATCCCCTATCCTATCCTCTATCCTATACTATCCTCTATCGTATCCTATCCTCTATCCGATCCTATCCTCTATCCTATCCTATCCTCTATCCTATCCTATTCTGTATCCTATACTCTACCCTATCCTATCCTCTATCCTATCCTATCCTCCATCCTATCCTATTCTCTATCCTATCCTCTACCCTATCCTATCCTGTATCCTATAATATCATTTATCCTATACTATTCTCTATCCTATCCTATCCTCTATCCTATACTATCCTCTATCGTATCCTAACCTCTATCCGAACCTATCCTCTATCCTATCCTATCCTCTATGCTATCCAATCCTCTATCCTGTCCTATCCTCTACCCTATCCTATCCTCTATCCTATCCTATCCTCTATCCTATCCTATCCTCTACCCTATCCTGTCCTCTATCCGATCCTATCCTCTATCCTATTCTATTCTCTATCCTATCCTCTACCCTATCCTATCCTCTATCCTATAATATCATCTATCCTATACTATTCTCTATCCTATCCTATCCTCTATCCTATCCTATCCTCTATCCTATCCAATCCTCTATCCTATCCTCTATCGTATCCTATCCTCTATCCGATCCTATCCTCTATACTATCCTATCCTCTACCCTATCCTATCCTCTATCCTATCCTATCCTCTATCCTATCCTATCCTCTACCCTATCCTATCCTCTATCCTATCCTATCCTGTATCCTATCCCATTCTCTATCCTATCCTCTACCCTATCCTATCCTCCATCCTATACTATCATCTATCCTATCATATTCTCTATCCTGTCCTCTATCGTCTGCTCTATCCTATCCTATCCACTATCCTATCCTATCCTCAAACCTATCCTATCCTCTATCCTATCCAATCACCTATCCTATCCTCTATACGATCCTATCCTCTATGCTATCTTATCCTCTATCCGATCATATCCGTTATCCTATCCTCTCCTCTATACTACCCAATCTCCTATCCTATCCTCTATCCTATCCTCTCCTCTATACTACCCAATCTCCTATCCTATCCTCTATCCTATCCTATCCTCTACCCTATCCTATCCTCATGTCCTATCGTATCATGTCCTCTATCCTATCCAATCCCCTAGCCTATCCTCTATTCTGTCCTATCCTCTATCCTATACTATTCTCTATCCTATCCTCTACCCTATCCTATCCTCTATCCTATCCTCTCCTCTATACTACCCAATCCCCTATCCTATCCTCTATCCGATCCTATCCTCTACCCGATCCTATCCTCTATCCTATCCTATCCTCTATCCTATAATATCCTCTATCCTATAATATCATCTATCCTATACTATTCTCTATCCTATCCTATCCTCTATCCTATACTATCCACTATCGTATCCAATCCTCTATCCGATCCTATCCTCTATCCTATCCTATCCTCTATCCTATCCTATTCTGTATCCTATACTCTACCCTATCCTATCCTCTATCCTATCCTATCCTCTATCGTATCCTATCCTCTATCCTATCCTATCCTCTATCCTATCCAATCCCCTATCCTATCCTCTATCCTGTCCTATCCTCTATCCTATACTATTCTCTATCCTATCCTCTACCCTATCCTATCCTCTATCCTATCCTCTTCTCTATACTACCCAATCCCCTATCCTATCCTCTATCCGATCCTATCCTCTATCCTATCCTATCCTCTATCCTATAATATCATCTATCCTATACTATTCTCTATCCTATCCTATCCTCTATCCTATACTATCCTCTATCGTATCCTATCCTCTATCCTATCCTATCCTCTATTCTATCCAATCCCCTATCCTATCATCTATCCGAGCCTATCCTTTATCCTATCCTATCCTCTATCCTTTAATATCATCTATCCTATCCTATCCACTATCCTATCCGATCCTCAATTATATCTTATCATGAATCCTCTCCTATCCTCTATCCTATCCTATCCTGTATCCTATCCTATCCTCTATCTTATAATATCCTCTATCCTATCCTATCCTCTATCCTATACTATCCTCTATCGTATCCTATCCTCTATCCTATCCTACCCTCTATTCTATCCAATTCCCTATCCTATCATCTATCCGAACCTATCCTCTATCCTATCCTATCCTCTATCCTATACTATTCCCTATCCTATCCTCTACCCTATCCTATCCTCTATCCTATCCTCTCCTCTATACTCCCCAATCCCCTATCCTATCCTCTATCCGATCCTATCCTCTACCCGATCCTATCCTCTATCATATCCTATCCTCTATCCTATAATATCCTCTATCCTATCCTATCCTCATGTCCTATCGTATCATGTCCTCTATCCTATCCAATCCCGTAGCCTATCCTCTATTCTGTCCTATCCTCTATCCTATACTATTCTCTATCCTATCCTCTACCCTATCCTATCCTCTATCCTATCCTCTCCTCTATACTCCCCAATCCCCTATCCTATCCTCTATCCGATCCTATCCTCTACCCGATCCTATCCTCTATCATATCCTATCCTCTATCCTATAATATCCTCTATCCTATAATATCATCTATCCTATACTATTCTCTATCCTATCCTATCCTCTATCCTATACTATCCACTATCGTATCCAATCCTCTATCCGATCCTATCCTCTATCCTATCCTATCCTCTATCCTATCCTATTCTGTATCCTATACTCTACCCTATCCTATCCTGTATCCTATCCTATCCTGTATCCTATCCTATCCTCTATCCTATCCTATCCTCTACCCTATCCTATCCTCTATCCTATCCTATCCTCTATCCTATCCTCTTCTCTATACTACCCAATCCCCTATCCTATCCTCTATCCGATCCTATCCTCTATCCTACCCTATCCTCTATCCTATAATATCATCTATCCTATACTATTCTCTATCCTATCCTATCCTCTATCCTATACTATCCTCTATCGTATCCTATCCTCTATCCTATCCTATCCTCTATTCTATCCAATCCCCTATCCTATCATCTATCCGAGCCTATCCTTTATCCTATCCTATCCTCTATCCTATAATATCATCTATCCTATCCTATCCACTATCCTATCCGATCCTCAATCCTATCTTACCATGAATCCTCTCCTATCCTCTATCCTATCCTATCCTGTATCCTATCCTATCCTCTATCTTATAATATCCTCTATCCTATCCTATCCTCTATCCTATACTATCCTCTATCGTATCCTATCCTCTATCCTATCCTACCCTCTATTCTATCCAATTCCCTATCCTATCATCTATCCGAACCTATCCTCTATCCTATCCTATCCTCTATCCTATACTATTCCCTATCCTATCCTCTACCCTATCCTATCCTCTATCCTATCCTCTCCTCTATACTACCCAATCTCCTATCCTATCCTCTATCCTATCCTCTCCTCTATACTACCCAATCTCCTATCCTATCCTCTATCCTATCCTATCCTCTACCCTATCCTATCCTCATGTCCTATCGTATCATGTCCTCTATCCTATCCAATCCCCTAGCCTATCCTCTATCCTATCCTCTCCTCTATACTACCCAATCCCCTATCCTATCCTCTATCCGATCCTATCCTCTACCCGATCCTATCCTCTATCCTTTCCTATCCTCTATCCTATAATATCCTCTATCCTATAATATCATCTATCCTATACTATTCTCTATCCTATCCTATCCTCTATCCTATACTATCCACTATCGTATCCAATCCTCTATCCGATCCTATCCTCTATCCTATCCTATCCTCTATCCTATCCTATTCTGTATCCTATACTCTACCCTATCCTATCCTGTATCCTATCCTATCCTCTATCCTATCCTATCCTCTACCCTATCCTATCCTCTATCCTATCCTATTCTCTATCCTATCCAATCCTCTATCCTATCCTCTATCCGATCCTATCCTCTAACCTATCCTATCCTCTATCCTATCCTATCCTATCCTCTACCCTATCCTATCCTCTACCCTATCCTATCCTCTATCCTATCCTATCCTCTATCCTATCCAATCCCCTATCCTATCCTATCCTCTACCCTATCCTATCCTCTATCCGATCCTATCCTCTATCCTATCCTATACTCTAGCCTATTCTATTCTCTATCCTATCCTCTACCCTATCGTATCCTCTATCCTATTCTATCCTCTATCCTATCCAATCCTCTATCCTATCCTCTATCCTATCCTCTATCGTATCCTATCCTCTATCCGATCCTATCCTCGATACTATCCTATCCTCTATCCTATCCTATTCTCTATCCTATCCTCTACCCTATCCTATCCTCTATCCTATAATATCATTTACCCTATACTATTCTCTATCCTATCCTATCCTCTATCCTATCCTATTCTGTATCCTATACTCTACCCTATCCTATCCTCTATCCTATCCTATCCTCTATCCTATCCTACCCTCTATTCTATCCAATTCCCTATCCTATCATCTATCCGAACCTATCCTCTATCCTATCCTATCCTCTATCCTATACTATTCTCTATCCTATCCTCTACCCTATCCTATCCTCTATCCTATCCTCTCCTCTATACTACCCAATCCCCTATCCTATCCTCTATCCTATCCTATTCTCTAACCTATCCTATCCTCATGTCCTATCGTATCATGTCCTCTATCCTATCCAATCCCCTAGCCTATCCTCTATTCTGTCCTATTCTCTATCCTATACTATTCTCAATCCTATCCTCTACCCGATCCTATCCTCTATCCGATCCTATCCTCTATCCTATCCTATTCTCTATCCTATCCTATTCTCTATCCTATCATCTACCCTATCCTATCCTGTATCCTATCCAATCACCTATCCCATCCTCTATACGATCCTATCCTCTATCCTATCCTATCCTCTATCCTATAATATCATCTGTGCTACACTATTCTCTATCCTATCCTATCCTATCCTCTATGCTATCCAATCCTCTATCCTATCCACTATCCTATCCTATCCTCAATCCTATCCTATCCTCAACCCTATCCTATCCTCTATCCTATCCTATTCTATCCTCTATCCTATCCTATTCTATCCTCTATACTATCCTATCCTCTATCCTGTAATATCCTCTATCCTATCCTATCCTATCCTCTATCCTATCCTATCCTCTATCGTCTCCTCTATCCTATCCTATCCTGTATCCTATCCTATCCTCTATCCTATCCAATCCCCTATCCTATCCACTATCCTATCCTATCCTCTATCCTATCCTATCCTCTATCCTAACCTATCCTCTATCCTATCCTATCCTCTATCCTATCCTATCCTCTATCCTATACTATCCTCTATCGTATCTTATCCTCTATCCTATCCTATCCTCTATTCTATACAATCCCCTATCCTATCCTCTATCCCATCCTATCCTCTATTCCATACAATCCCCTATCCTATCCTCTATCCTATAATATCCTCCATCCTAAAATATCATCTATCCTATACTATTCTCTATCCTATCCTATCGTCTATCCTATACTATCCTCTATCGTATCCTATCCTCTATCCTATCCTACCCTCTATTCTATCCAATCCCCTATCCTATCATCTATCCGAACCTATCCTCTATCCTATCCTATCCTCTATCCTATAATATCAGCTATCCTATACTATTCTCTATCCTATCCTATCCTCTATCCTATCCTACCCTCTATTCTATCCAATCCCCTATCCTATCATCTATCCGAACCTATCCTCTATCCTATCCTATCCTCTATCCTATAATATCAGCTATCCTATACTATTCTCTATCCTATCCTATCCTCTATCCTATCCTATTCTGTATCCTATACTCTACCCTATCCTATCCTCTATCCGATCCTATCCTCTATCCTATCCTATCCTCCATCCTATCCTATTCTCTATCCTATCCTCTACCCTATCCTATCCTGTATCCTATAATATCATTTATCCTATACTATTCTCTATCCTATCCTATCCTCTTTCCTATACTATCCTCTATCGTATCCTAACCTCTATCCGAACCTATCCTCTATCCTATCCTATCCTCTATGCTATCCAATCCTCTATCCTATCCTATCCTATCCTCTACCCTATCCTATCCTCCATCCTATCCTATTCTCTATCCTATCCTCTACCCTATCCTATCCTGTATCCTATAATATCATTTATCCTATACTATTCTCTATCCTATCCTATCCTCTATCCTATACTATCCTCTATCGTATCCTAACCTCTATCCGAACCTATCCTCTATCCTATCCTATTCTGTATCCTATACTCTACCCTATCCTATCCTCTATCGTATCCTATCCTCTATCCTATCCAATCCTCGATCCTATCCTATCCTCTATCCTATCCTATTCTATCCTCTATCCTATCCTATTCTATCCTCTATCCTATCCTATCCTCTATCCTGTAATATCCTCTATCCTATCCTATCCTATCCTCTATCCTATCCTATCCTGTATCCTATCCTATCCTCTATCCTATCCAATCCCCTATCCTATCCACTATCCTATCCTATCCTCTATCCTATCCTATCCTCTATCCTAACCTATCCTCTATCCTATCCTATCCTCTATCCTATCCTATCCTCTATCCTATACTATCCTCTATCGTATCTTATCCTCTATCCTATCCTATCCTCTATTCTATACAATCCCCTATCCTATCCTCTATCCCATCCTATCCTCTATTCCATACAATCCCCTATCCTATCCTCTATCCTATAATATCCTCCATCCTAAAATATCATCTATCCTATACTATTCTCTATCCTATCCTATCGTCTATCCTATACTATCCTCTATCGTATCCTATCCTCTATCCTATCCTACCCTCTATTCTATCCAATCCCCTATCCTATCATCTATCCGAACCTATCCTCTATCCTATCCTATCCTCTATCCTATAATATCAGCTATCCTATACTATTCTCTATCCTATCCTATCCTCTATCCTATCCTACCCTCTATTCTATCCAATCCCCTATCCTATCATCTATCCGAACCTATCCTCTATCCTATCCTATCCTCTATCCTATAATATCAGCTATCCTATACTATTCTCTATCCTATCCTATCCTCTATCCTATCCTATTCTGTATCCTATACTCTACCCTATCCTATCCTCTATCCGATCCTATCCTCTATCCTATCTTATCCTCCATCCTATCCTATTCTCTATCCTATCCTCTACCCTATCCTATCCTGTATCCTATAATATCATTTATCCTATACTATTCTCTATCCTATCCTATCCTCTATCCTATACTATCCTCTATCGTATCCTAACCTCTATCCGAACCTATCCTCTATCCTATCCTATCCTCTATGCTATCCAATCCTCTATCCTATCCTATCCTATCCTCTACCCTATCCTATCCTCCATCCTATCCTATTCTCTATCCTATCCTCTACCCTATCCTATCCTGTATCCTATAATATCATTTATCCTATACTATTCTCTATCCTATCCTATCCTCTATCCTATACTATCCTCTATCGTATCCTAACCTCTATCCGAACCTATCCTCTATCCTATCCTATTCTGTATCCTATACTCTACCCTATCCTATCCTCTATCGTATCCTATCCTCTATCCTATCCAATCCTCGATCCTATCCTCTATCCTATCCTCTATCGTATCCTATCCTCTAAACGATCCTATCCTCTATACTATCCTATCCTCTATGCTATCTTATCCTCTATCCGATCCTATCCTCTATCCTATCCTATCCTCTATCCTATCCTCTATCGTATCCTATCCTCTATCCGATCCTATCCTCTATACTATCCTATCCTCTACCCTATCCTATCCTCTATCCTATCCTATTCTGTATCCTAAACTCTACCCTATCCTATCCTCTATCCGATCCTATCCTCTATCCTATCCTATCCTCTATCCTATAATATCCTCCATCCTATAATATCATCTATCCTATACTATTCTCTATCCTATCCTATCGTCTATCCTATACTATCCTCTATCGTATCCTATACTCTATCCTATCCTACCCTCTATTCTACCCAATCCCCTATCCTATCATCTATCCGAACCTATCCTCTATCCTATCCTCTACCCTATCCTATCCTCTATCCTATAATATCATTTATCCTATACTATCCTCTATCCTATCCTATCCTCTATCCTATACTATCCTCTATCGTATCCTATCCTCTATCCGATCCTATCCTCTATCCTATCCTATCCTCTATCCTATCCTATTCTGTATCCTATACTCTACCCTATCCAATCCTCTATCCGATCCTATCCTCTATCCTATCCTATCCTCCATCCTATCCTATTCTCTATCCTATCCTCTACCCTATCCTATCCTGTATCCTATAATACCATTTATCCTATACTATTCTCTATCCTATCCTATCCTCTATCCTATACTATCCTCTATCGTATCCTAACCTCTATCCGAACCTATCCTCTATCCTATCCTATCCTCTATGCTATCCTATCCTCTATCCTATCCAATCCTCTATCCTATCCTCTATCGTATCCTATCCTCTATCCGATCCTATCCTCTATACTATCCTATCCTCTACCCTATCCTATCCTCTATCCTATCCTATCCTCTATCCTATCCTATCCTCTACCCTATCCTATCCTCTATCCTATCCTATCCTGTATCCTATCCCATTCTCTATCCTATCCTCTAACCTATCCTATCCTCCATCCTATACTATCATCTATCCTATCATATTCTCTATCTTGTCCTCTATCGTCTGCTCTATCCTATCCTATCCACTATCCTATCCTATCCTCAAACCTATCCTATCCTCTATCCTATCCAATCACCTATCCTATCCTCTATACGATCCTATCCTCTATGTTATCTTATCCTCTATCCGATCATATCCGTTATCCTATCCTCTCCTCTACCCTATCTTATCCTCTATCCTATCCAATCACCTATCCTATCCTCTATCCGATCCTATCCTCTATCCGATCCTATCCTCTATCCTATACTCTACCCTATCCTATCCTCTATCCTATCCCATAATCTATCCTATCCTATCCTCTACCCTATCCTATCCTCTATCATATCCTATCCTCTATCCAATCCAATCCCCTATCCTAACCTCTATCCTGTCCTATCCTCTATCGTATACTATTCTCTATCCTATCCTCTACTATATCCTATCCTCTATCCTATCCTCTCCTCTATACTACCCAATCCCCTATCCTATCCTCTATACGATCCTATCCTCTATGCTATCTTATCCTCTATCCGATCCTCTTCTGTATAATATACTCTATCCTATCCTATCCTCTACCCTATCCTATCCTCTATCATATCCTATCCTCTATCCTGTCCTACCCTCTATTCTATCCAATCCCCTATCCTATCATCTATCCGAACCTATCCTCTATCCTATCCTATCCTCTATCCTATAATATCAGCTATCCTATACTATTCTCTATCCTATCCTATCCTCTATCCTATACTATCCTCTATCGTATCTTATCCTCTATCCTATCCTATCCTCTATTCTATACAATCCCCTATCCTATCATCTATCCGAAACTATCCTCTATCCTATCCTATCTTCTATCCTATAATATCTTCTATTCTATACTATTCTCTATCCTATCCTATCCTCTATCCTATACTATCCTCTATCGTATCCTATCCTTTATCCTATCCAATCCTCTATCCTATCATCTATCGTATCCTATCCTCTATCCGATCCTATCCTCTATCCTATCCTATCCTCTATGCTATCCAATCCTCTATCCTATCCTATCCTATCCTCTACCCTATCCTATCCTCCATCCTATCCTATTCTCTATCCTATCCTCTACCCTATCCTATCCTGTATCCTATAATATCATTTATCCTATACTATTCTCTATCCTATCCTATCCTCTATCCTATACTATCCTCTATCGTATCCTAACCTCTATCCGAACCTATCCTCTATCCTATCCTATTCTGTATCCTATACTCTACCCTATCCTATCCTCTATCGTATCCTATCCTCTATCCTATCCAATCCTCGATCCTATCCTATCCTCTATCCTATCCTATTCTATCCTCTATCCTATCCTATTCTATCCTCTATCCTATCCTATCCTCTATCCTGTAATATCCTCTATCCTATCCTATCCTATCCTCTATCCTATCCTATCCTGTATCCTATCCTATCCTCTATCCTATCCAATCCCCTATCCTATCCACTATCCTATCCTATCCTCTATCCTATCCTATCCTCTATCCTAACCTATCCTCTATCCTATCCTATCCTCTATCCTATCCTATCCTCTATCCTATACTATCCTCTATCGTATCTTATCCTCTATCCTATCCTATCCTCTATTCTATACAATCCCCTATCCTATCCTCTATCCCATCCTATCCTCTATTCCATACAATCCCCTATCCTATCCTCTATCCTATAATATCCTCCATCCTAAAATATCATCTATCCTATACTATTCTCTATCCTATCCTATCGTCTATCCTATACTATCCTCTATCGTATCCTATCCTCTATCCTATCCTACCCTCTATTCTATCCAATCCCCTATCCTATCATCTATCCGAACCTATCCTCTATCCTATCCTATCCTCTATCCTATAATATCAGCTATCCTATACTATTCTCTATCCTATCCTATCCTCTATCCTATCCTACCCTCTATTCTATCCAATCCCCTATCCTATCATCTATCCGAACCTATCCTCTATCCTATCCTATCCTCTATCCTATAATATCAGCTATCCTATACTATTCTCTATCCTATCCTATCCTCTATCCTATCCTATTCTGTATCCTATACTCTACCCTATCCTATCCTCTATCCGATCCTATCCTCTATCCTATCTTATCCTCCATCCTATCCTATTCTCTATCCTATCCTCTACCCTATCCTATCCTGTATCCTATAATATCATTTATCCTATACTATTCTCTATCCTATCCTATCCTCTATCCTATACTATCCTCTATCGTATCCTAACCTCTATCCGAACCTATCCTCTATCCTATCCTATCCTCTATGCTATCCAATCCTCTATCCTATCCTATCCTATCCTCTACCCTATCCTATCCTCCATCCTATCCTATTCTCTATCCTATCCTCTACCCTATCCTATCCTGTATCCTATAATATCATTTATCCTATACTATTCTCTATCCTATCCTATCCTCTATCCTATACTATCCTCTATCGTATCCTAACCTCTATCCGAACCTATCCTCTATCCTATCCTATTCTGTATCCTATACTCTACCCTATCCTATCCTCTATCGTATCCTATCCTCTATCCTATCCAATCCTCGATCCTATCCTCTATCCTATCCTCTATCGTATCCTATCCTCTAAACGATCCTATCCTCTATACTATCCTATCCTCTATGCTATCTTATCCTCTATCCGATCCTATCCTCTATCCTATCCTATCCTCTATCCTATCCTCTATCGTATCCTATCCTCTATCCGATCCTATCCTCTATACTATCCTATCCTCTACCCTATCCTATCCTCTATCCTATCCTATTCTGTATCCTAAACTCTACCCTATCCTATCCTCTATCCGATCCTATCCTCTATCCTATCCTATCCTCTATCCTATAATATCCTCCATCCTATAATATCATCTATCCTATACTATTCTCTATCCTATCCTATCGTCTATCCTATACTATCCTCTATCGTATCCTATACTCTATCCTATCCTACCCTCTATTCTACCCAATCCCCTATCCTATCATCTATCCGAACCTATCCTCTATCCTATCCTCTACCCTATCCTATCCTCTATCCTATAATATCATTTATCCTATACTATCCTCTATCCTATCCTATCCTCTATCCTATACTATCCTCTATCGTATCCTATCCTCTATCCGATCCTATCCTCTATCCTATCCTATCCTCTATCCTATCCTATTCTGTATCCTATACTCTACCCTATCCAATCCTCTATCCGATCCTATCCTCTATCCTATCCTATCCTCCATCCTATCCTATTCTCTATCCTATCCTCTACCCTATCCTATCCTGTATCCTATAATACCATTTATCCTATACTATTCTCTATCCTATCCTATCCTCTATCCTATACTATCCTCTATCGTATCCTAACCTCTATCCGAACCTATCCTCTATCCTATCCTATCCTCTATGCTATCCTATCCTCTATCCTATCCAATCCTCTGTCCTATCCTCTATCGTATCCTATCCTCTATCCGATCCTATCCTCTATACTATCCTATCCTCTACCCTATCCTATCCTCTATCCTATCCTATCCTCTATCCTATCCTATCCTCTACCCTATCCTATCCTCTATCCTATCCTATCCTGTATCCTATCCCATTCTCTATCCTATCCTCTAACCTATCCTATCCTCCATCCTATACTATCATCTATCCTATCATATTCTCTATCCTGTCCTCTATCGTCTGCTCTATCCTATCCTATCCACTATCCTATCCTATCCTCAAACCTATCCTATCCTCTATCCTATCCAATCACCTATCCTATCCTCTATACGATCCTATCCTCTATGTTATCTTATCCTCTATCCGATCATATCCGTTATCCTATCCTCTCCTCTACCCTATCTTATCCTCTATCCTATCCAATCACCTATCCTATCCTCTATCCGATCCTATCCTCTATCCGATCCTATCCTCTATCCTATACTCTACCCTATCCTATCCTCTATCCTATCCCATAATCTATCCTATCCTATCCTCTACCCTATCCTATCCTCTATCATATCCTATCCTCTATCCAATCCAATCCCCTATCCTAACCTCTATCCTGTCCTATCCTCTATCGTATACTATTCTCTATCCTATCCTCTACTATATCCTATCCTCTATCCTATCCTCTCCTCTATACTACCCAATCCCCTATCCTATCCTCTATACGATCCTATCCTCTATGCTATCTTATCCTCTATCCGATCCTCTTCTGTATAATATACTCTATCCTATCCTATCCTCTACCCTATCCTATCCTCTATCATATCCTATCCTCTATCCTGTCCTACCCTCTATTCTATCCAATCCCCTATCCTATCATCTATCCGAACCTATCCTCTATCCTATCCTATCCTCTATCCTATAATATCAGCTATCCTATACTATTCTCTATCCTATCCTATCCTCTATCCTATACTATCCTCTATCGTATCTTATCCTCTATCCTATCCTATCCTCTATTCTATACAATCCCCTATCCTATCATCTATCCGAAACTATCCTCTATCCTATCCTATCTTCTATCCTATAATATCTTCTATTCTATACTATTCTCTATCCTATCCTATCCTCTATCCTATACTATCCTCTATCGTATCCTATCCTTTATCCTATCCAATCCTCTATCCTATCATCTATCGTATCCTATCCTCTATCCGATCCTATCCTCTATCCTATCCTATCCTCTATGCTATCCAATCCTCTATCCTATCCTATCCTATCCTCTACCCTATCCTATCCTCTACCCTATCCTATCATCTGTCCTATCCTATCCTCTATCCTATCCTATCCTCTATCCTATACTATCCTCTATCGTATCCTAACCTCTATCCGAACCTATCCTCTATCCTATCCTATCCTCTATGCTATCCAATCCTCTATCCTATCCTATCCTATCCTCTACCCTATCCTATCCTCTATCCTATCCTATCCTCTATCCTATCCTATCCTCTATCCTATCCAATCCCCTATCCTGTCCTCTATCCGATCCTATCCTCTATCCTATTCTATTCTCTATCCTATCCTCTACCCTATCCTATCCTCTATCCGATCCTATCCTCTATCCTATCCTATTCTCTATCCTATCCTCTACCCTATCCTATCATCTATCCTATAATATCATCTATCCTATACTATTCTCTATCCTATCTTATCCTCTATCCTATACTATCCTGTATCGTATCCTGTCCTCTATCCGATCCTATCCTCTATCCTATCCTATCCTCTATCCTATCCTATCCTCAATCCTATCCTATTATGTATCCTATACTCTACCCTATCCTATCCTCTATTCTATCCTATCCTCTATCCTATCCAATCCTCTATCCTATCCTCTATCCTATCCTATTCTGTATCCTATACTCTACCCTATCCTATCCTCTATCGTATCCTATCCTCTATCCTATCCAATCCTCGATCCTATCCTCTATCCTATCCTCTATCGTATCCTATCCTCTAAACGATCCTATCCTCTATACTATCCTATCCTCTATGCTATCTTATCCTCTATCCGATCCTATCCTCTATCCTATCCTATCCTCTATCCTATCCTCTATCGTATCCTATCCTCTATCCAATCCTATCCTCTATACTATCCTATCCTCTACCCTATCCTATCCTCTATCCTATCCTATTCTGTATCCTATACTCTACCCTATCCTATCCTCTATCCGATCCTATCCTCTATCCGATCCTATCCTCTATCCTATCCTATCCTCTATCCTATCCTATTCTCTATCCTATCATCTACCCTATCCTATCCTGTATCCTATCCAATCACCTATCCCATCCTCTATACGATCCTATCCTCTATCCTATCCTATCCTCTATCCTATAATATCATCTATGCTACACTATTCTCTATCCTATCCTATCCTATCCTCTATGCTATCCAATCCTCTATCCTATCCACTATCCTATCCTATCCTCAATCCTATCCTATCCTCAACCCTATCCTATCCTCTATCCTATCCTATTCTATCCTCTATCCTATCCTATTCTATCCTCTATCCTATCCTATCCTCTATCCTGTAATATCCTCTATCCTATCCTATCCTATCCTCTATCGTCTCCTCTATCCTATCCTATCCTGTATCCTATCCTATCCTCTATCCTATCCAATCCCCTATCCTATCCACTATCCTATCCTATCCTCTATCCTATCCTATCCTCTATCCTAACCTATCCTCTATCCTATCCTACCCTCTATCCTATCCTATCCTCTATCCTATACTATCCTCTAACGTATCTTATCCTCTATCCTATCCTATCCTCTATTCTATACAATCCCCTATCCTATCCTCTATCCTATCCTATCCTCTATTCCATACAATCCCCTATCCTATCCTCTATCCTATAATATCCTCCATCCTAAAATATCATCTATCCTATACTATTCTCTATCCTATCCTATCGTCTATCCTATGCTATCCTCTATCGTATCCTATCCTCTATCCTATCCTACCCTCTATTCTATCCAATCCCCTATCCTATCATCTATCCGAACCTATCCTCTATCCTATCCTATCCTCTATCCTATAATATCAGCTATCCTATACTATTCTCTATCCTATCCTATCCTCTATCCTATCCTACCCTCTATTCTATCCAATCCCCTATCCTATCATCTATCCGAACCTATCCTCTATCCTATCCTATCCTCTATCCTATAATATCAGCTATCCTATACTATTCTCTATCCTATCCTATCCTCTATCCTATCCTATTCTGTATCCTATACTCTACCCTATCCTATCCTCTATCCGATCCTATCCTCTATCCTACCCTATCCTCCATCCTATCCTATTCTCTATCCTATCCTCTACCCTATCCTATCCTGTATCCTATAATATCATTTATCCTATACTATTCTCTATCCTATCCTATCCTCTATCCTATACTATCCTCTATCGTATCCTAACCTCTATCCGAACCTATCCTCTATCGTATCCTATCCTCTATGCTATCTTATCCTCTATCCGATCCTATCCTCTATCCTATCCTATCCCCTATCCTATCCTCTATCGTATCCTATCCTCTATCCGATCCTATCCTCTATACTATCCTATCCTCTACCCTATCCTATCCTCTATCCTATCCTATTCTGTATCCTAAACTCTACCCTATCCTATCCTCTATCCGATCCTATCCTCTATCCTATCCTATCCTCTATCCTATAATATCCTCCATCCTATAATATCATCTATCCTATACTATTCTCTATCCTATACTATCCTCTATCGTATCCTATCCTCTATCCGATCCTATCCTCTATCCTATCCTATCCTCTATCCTATACTATCCTCTATCGTATCTTATCCTCTATCCTATCCTATCCTCTATTCTATACAATCCCCTATCCTATCCTCTATCCTATACTATCCTCTATCGTATCCTATCCTCTATCCGATCCTATCCTCTATCCTATCCTATCCTCTATCCTATCCTATTCTGTATCCTATACTCTACCCTATCCTATCCTCTATCCTATCCTATCCTCCATCCTATCCTATTCTCTATCCTATCCTCTACCCTATCCTATCCTGTATCCTATAATATCATTTATCCTATACTATTCTCTATCCTATCCTATCCTCTATCCTATACTATCCTCTATCGTATCCTAACCTCTATCCGAACCTATCCTCTATCCTATCCTATCCTCTATGCTATCCAATCCTCTATCCTGTCCTATCCTCTACCCTATCCTATCCTCTATCCTATCCTATCCTCTATCCTATCCTATCCTCTACCCTATCCTGTCCTCTATCCGATCCTATCCTCTATCCTATTCTATTCTCTATCCTATCCTCTACCCTATCCTATCCTCTATCCTATAATATCATCTATCCTATACTATTCTCTATCCTATCCTCTCCTCTACCCTATCCTATCCTCTATCCTATCCAATCACCTATCCTATCCTCTATCCGATCCTATCCTCTATCCGATCCTATCCTCTATCCGATCCTATCCTCTATCCTATACTCTACCCTATCCTATCCTCTATCCTATCCCATAATCTATCCTATCCTATCCTCTACCCTATCCTATCCTCTATCATATCCTATCCTCTATCCAATCCAATCCCCTATCCTAACCTCTATCCTGTCCTATCCTCTATCGTATACTATTCTCTATCCTATCCTCTACTATATCCTACCCTCTATCCTATCCTCTCCTCTATACTACCCAATCCCCTATCCTATCCTCTATACGATCCTATCCTCTATGCTATCTTATCCTCTATCCGATCCTCTTCTGTATAATATACTCTATCCTATCCTATCCTCTACCCTATCCTATCCTCTATCATATCCTATCCTCTATCCTATCCAATCCCCTATCCTAACCTCTATCCTGTCCTATCCTCTATCGTATACTATTCTCTATCCTATCCTCTACTATATCCTATCCTCTATCCTATCCTCTCCTCTATACTACCCAATCCCCTATCGTAACCTCTATCCTGTCCTATCCTCTATCGTATACTATTCTCTATCCTATCCTCTACTATATCCTATCCTCTATCCTATCCTCTCCTCTATACTACCCAATAACCTATCCTATCCTCTATCCGATCCTATCCTCTATCCGATCCTATCCTCTATCCTATACTCTACCCTATCCTATCCTCTATCCTATCCTATAATCTATCCTATCCTATCCTCTACCCTATCCTATCCTCTATCATATCCTATCCTCTATCCTATCCAATCCCCTATCCTAACCTCTATCCTGTCCTATCCTCTATCGTATACTATTCTCTATCCTATCCTCTACTATATCCTATCCTCTATCCTATCCTCTCCTCTATACTACCCAATCCCCTATCCTATCCTCTATACGATCCTATCCTCTATGCTATCTTATCCTCTATCCGATCCTATCCTCTATCCTATCCTATCCTCTATCCTATCCTCTATCGTATCCTATCCTCTATCCGATCCTATCCTCTATACTATCCTATCCTCTACCCTATCCTATCCTCTATCCTATCCTATTCTGTATCCTATACTCTACACTATCCTATCCTCTATCGTATCCTATCCTCTATCCTATCCAATCCTCGATCCTATCCTCTATCCTATCCTCTATCGTATCCTATCCTCTAAACGATCCTATCCTCTATACTATCCTATCCTCTATGCTATCTTATCCTCTATCCGATCCTATCCTCTATCCTATCCTATCCTCTATCCAATCCTCTTCTGTATAATATACTCTACCCTATCCTATCCTCTATCCGATCCTATCCTATTCTCTATCCTATCCTCTATCCTATCCTATCCTCTATCCTATCCAATCCCCTATCTTATCCTCTATCCTATCCTATCCTCTATTCTATCCAATCCCCTATCCTATCATCTATCCGAGCCTATCCTCTATCCTATCCTATCCTCTATCCTATAATATCATCTATCCTATCCTATCCACTATCCTATCCGATCCTCAATCCTATCCTATCATGAATCCTCTCCTATCCTCTATCCTATCCTATCCTGTATCCTATCCTATCCTCTATCCTATAATATCCTCTATCCTATCCTATCCTCTATCCTATCCTATTCTGTATCCTATACTCTACCCTATCCTATCCTCTATCCTATCCTATCCTCTATCGTATCCTATCCTCTATCCTATCCTATCCTCTATCCTATCCAATCCCCTATCCTATCCTCTATCCTGTCCTATCCTCTATCCTATACTATTCTCTATCCTATCCTCTACCCTATCCTATCCTCTATCCTATCCTCTTCTTATTCTACCCAATCCCCTATCCTATCCTCTATCCGATCCTATCCTCTATCCTATCCTATCCTCTATCCTATAATATCATCTATCCTATACTATTCTCTATCCTATCCTATCCTCTATCCTATACTATCCTCTATCGTATCCTATCCTCTATCCTATCCTATCCTCTATTCTATCCAATCCCCTATCCTATCATCTATCCGAGCCTATCCTTTATCGTATCCTATCCTCTATCCTATAATATCATCTATCCTATCCTATCCACTATCCTATCCGATCCTCAATCCTATCTTATCATGAATCCTCTCCTATCCTCTATCCTATCCTATCCTCTATCCTATACTATCCTCTATCGTATCCTATCCTCTATCCTATCCTACCCTCTATTCTATCCAATTCCCTATCCTATCATCTATCCGAACCTATCCTCTTTCCTATCCTATCCTCTATCCTATACTATTCCCTATCCTATCCTCTACCCTATCCTATCCTCTATCCTATCCTCTCCTCTATACTACCCAATCTCCTATCCTATCCTCTATCCTATCCTCTCCTCTATACTACCCAATCTCCTATCCTATCCTCTATCCTATCCTATCCTCTACCCTATCCTATCCTCATGTCCTATCGTATCATGTCCTCTATCCTATCCAATCCCCTAGCCTATCCTCTATTCTGTCCTATCCTCTATCCTATACTATTCTCTATCCTATCCTCTACCCTATCCTATCCTCTATCCTATCCTCTCCTCTATACTACCCAATCCCCTATCCTATCCTCTATCCGATCCTATCCTCTACCCGATCCTATCCTCTATCCTATCCTATCCTCTATCCTATAATATCCTCTATCCTATAATATCATCTATCCTATACTATTCTCTATCCTATCCTATCCTCTATCCTATACTATCCACTATCGTATCCAATCCTCTATCCGATCCTATCCTCTATCCTATCCTATCCTCTATCCTATCCTATTCTGTATCCTATACTCTACCCTATCCTATCCTCTATCCTATCCTATCCTCTATCGTATCCTATCCTCTATCCTATCCTATCCTCTATCCTATCCAATCCCCTATCCTATCCTCTATCCTGTCCTATCCTCTATCCTATACTATTCTCTATCCTATCCTCTACCCTATCCTATCCTCTATCCTATCCTCTTCTCTATACTACCCAATCCCCTATCCTATCCTCTATCCGATCCTATCCTCTATCCTATCCTATCCTCTATCCTATAATATCATCTATCCTATACTATTCTCTATCCTATCCTATCCTCTATCCTATACTATCCTCTATCGTATCCTATCCTCTATCCTATCCTATCCTCTATTCTATCCAATCCCCTATCCTATCATCTATCCGAGCCTATCCTTTATCCTATCCTATCCTCTATCCTTTAATATCATCTATCCTATCCTATCCACTATCCTATCCGATCCTCAATTATATCTTATCATGAATCCTCTCCTATCCTCTATCCTATCCTATCCTGTATCCTATCCTATCCTCTATCTTATAATATCCTCTATCCTATCCTATCCTCTATCCTATACTATCCTCTATCGTATCCTATCCTCTATCCTATCCTACCCTCTATTCTATCCAATTCCCTATCCTATCATCTATCCGAACCTATCCTCTATCCTATCCTATCCTCTATCCTATACTATTCCCTATCCTATCCTCTACCCTATCCTATCCTCTATCCTATCCTCTCCTCTATACTACCCAATCTCCTATCCTATCCTCTATCCTATCCTCTCCTCTATACTACCCAATCTCCTATCCTATCCTCTATCCTATCCTATCCTCTACCCTATCCTATCCTCATGTCCTATCGTATCATGTCCTCTATCCTATCCAATCCCGTAGCCTATCCTCTATTCTGTCCTATCCTCTATCCTATACTATTCTCTATCCTATCCTCTACCCTATCCTATCCTCTATCCTATCCTCTCCTCTATACTCCCCAATCCCCTATCCTATCCTCTATCCGATCCTATCCTCTACCCGATCCTATCCTCTATCATATCCTATCCTCTATCCTATAATATCCTCTATCCTATAATATCATCTATCCTATACTATTCTCTATCCTATCCTATCCTCTATCCTATACTATAGACTATCGTATCCAATCCTCTATCCGATCCTATCCTCTATCCTATCCTATCCTCTATCCTATCCTATTCTGTATCCTATACTCTACCCTATCCTATCCTGTATCCTATCCTATCCTGTATCCTATCCTATCCTCTATCCTATCCTATCCTCTACCCTATCCTATCCTCTATCCTATCCTATCCTCTATCCTATCCTCTTCTCTATACTACCCAATCCCCTATCCTATCCTCTATCCGATCCTATCCTCTATCCTATCCTATCCTCTATCCTATAATATCATCTATCCTATACTATCCTCTATCGTATCCTATCCTCTATCCTATCCTATCCTCTATTCTATCCAATCCCCTATCCTATCATCTATCCGAGCCTATCCTTTATCCTATCCTATCCTCTATCCTATAATATCATCTATCCTATCCTATCCACTATCCTATCCGATCCTCAATCCTATCTTACCATGAATCCTCTCCTATCCTCTATCCTATCCTATCCTGTATCCTATCCTATCCTCTATCTTATAATATCCTCTATCCTATCCTATCCTCTATCCTATACTATCCTCTATCGTATCCTATCCTCTATCCTATCCTACCCTCTATTCTATCCAATTCCCTATCCTATCATCTATCCGAACCTATCCTCTATCCTATCCTATCCTCTATCCTATACTATTCCCTATCCTATCCTCTACCCTATCCTATCCTCTATCCTATCCTCTCCTCTATACTACCCAATCTCCTATCCTATCCTCTATCCTATCCTCTCCTCTATACTACCCAATCTCCTATCCTATCCTCTATCCTATCCTATCCTCTACCCTATCCTATCCTCATGTCCTATCGTATCATGTCCTCTATCCTATCCAATCCCCTAGCCTATCCTCTATCCTATCCTCTCCTCTATACTACCCAATCCCCTATCCTATCCTCTATCCGATCCTATCCTCTACCCGATCCTATCCTCTATCCTTTCCTATCCTCTATCCTATAATATCCTCTATCCTATAATATCATCTATCCTATACTATTCTCTATCCTATCCTATCCTCTATCCTATACTATCCACTATCGTATCCAATCCTCTATCCGATCCTATCCTCTATCCTATCCTATCCTCTATCCTATCCTATTCTGTATCCTATACTCTACCCTATCCTATCTTGTATCCTATCCTATCCTCTATCCTATCCTATCCTCTACCCTATCCTATCCTCTATCCTATCCTATTCTCTATCCTATCCAATCCTCTATCCTATCCTCTATCCGATCCTATCCTCTAACCTATCCTATCCTCTATCCTATCCTATCCTATCCTCTACCCTATCCTATCCTCTACCCTATCCTATCCTCTATCCTATCCTATCCTCTATCCTATCCAATCCCCTATCCTATCCTATCCTCTACCCTATCCTATCCTCTATCCGATCCTATCCTCTATCCTATCCTATACTCTAGCCTATTCTATTCTCTATCCTATCCTCTACCCTATCGTATCCTCTATCCTATTCTATCCTCTATCCTATCCAATCCTCTATCCTATCCTCTATCCTATCCTCTATCGTATCCTATCCTCTATCCGATCCTATCCTCGATACTATCCTATCCTCTATCCTATCCTATTCTCTATCCTATCCTCTACCCTATCCTATCCTCTATCCTATAATATCATTTACCCTATACTATTCTCTATCCTATCCTATCCTCTATCCTATCCTATTCTGTATCCTATACTCTACCCTATCCTATCCTCTATCCTATCCTATCCTCTATCCTATCCTACCCTCTATTCTATCCAATTCCCTATCCTATCATCTATCCGAACCTATCCTCTATCCTATCCTATCCTCTATCCTATACTATTCTCTATCCTATCCTCTACCCTATCCTATCCTCTATCCTATCCTCTCCTCTATACTACCCAATCCCCTATCCTATCCTCTATCCTATCCTATTCTCTAACCTATCCTATCCTCATGTCCTATCGTATCGTGTCCTCTATCCTATCCAATCCCCTAGCCTATCCTCTATTCTGTCCTATTCTCTATCCTATACTATTCTCAATCCTATCCTCTACCCTATCCTATCCTCTATCCTATCCTCTCCTCTATACTACCCAATCCCCTATCCTATCCTCTATCCGATCCTATCCTCTATCCTATCCTATCCTCTATCCTATCCTATCCTCTATCCTATAATATCCTCTATCCTATAATATCATCTATCCTATACTATTCTATATCCTATCCTATCCTCTATCCTATACTATCCACTATCGTATCCAATCCTCTATCCGATCCTATCCTCTATCATATCCTATCCTCTATCCTATCCTATTCTGTATCCTATACTCTACCCTATCCTATCCTGTATCCTATCCTATCCTGTATCCTATCCTATCCTCTATCCTATCCTATCCTCTACCCTATCCTATCCTCTATCCTATCCTATCCTCTATCCTATCCTCTTCTCTATACTACCCAATCCCCTATCCTATCCTCTATCCGATCCTATCCTCTATCCTATCCTATCCTCTATTCTATCCAATCCCCTATCCTATCATCTATCCGAGCCTATCCTTTATCCTATCCTATCCTCTATCCTATAATATCATCTATCCTATCCTATCCACTATCCTATCCGATCCTCAATCCTATCTTATCATGAATCCTCTCCTATCCTCTATCCTATCCTATCCTGTATCCTATCCTATCCTCTACCTTATAATATCCTCTATCCTATCCTATCCTCTATCCTATACTATCCTCTATCGTATCCTATCCTCTATCCTATCCTACCCTCTATTCTATCCAATTCCCTATCCTATCATCTATCCGAACCTATCCACTATCCTATCCTATCCTCTATCCTATACTATTCCCTATCCTATCCTCTACCCTATCCTATCCTCTATCCTATCCTCTCCTCTATACTACCCAATCTCCTATCCTATCCTCTATCCTATCCTATCCTCTACCCTATCCTATCCTCATGTCCTATCGTATCATGTCCTCTATCCTATCCAATCCCCTAGCCTATCCTCTATTCTGTCCTATCCTCTATCCTATACTATTCTCTATCCTATCCTCTACCCTATCCTATCCTCTATCCTATCCTCTCCTCTATACTACCCAATCCCCTATCCTATCCTCTATGCGATCCTATCCTCTACCCGATCCAATCCTCTATCCTATCCTATCCTCTATCCTATAATATCCTCTATCCTATAATATCATCTATCCTATACTATTCTCTATCCTATCCTATCCTCTATCCTATACTATCCACTATCGTATCCAATCCTCTATCCGATCCTATCCTCTATCCTATCCTATCCTCTATCCTATCCTATTCTGTATCCTATACTCTACCCTATCCTATCCTGTATCCTATCCTATCCTGTATCCTATCCTATCCTCTATCCTATCCTATCCTCTACCCTATCCTATCCTCTATCCTATCCTATCCTCTATCCTATCCAATCCTCTATCCTATCCTCTATCCGATCCTATCCTCTAACCTATCCTATCCTCTATCCTATCCTATCCTATCCTCTACCCTATCCTATCCTCTACCCTATCCTATCCTCTATCCTATCCTATGCTCTATCCTATCCAATCCCCTATCCTATCCTATCCTCTACCCTATCCTATCCTATCCTCTATCCTATCCAATCGCCTATCCTGTCCTATCCTCTACCCTATCCTATCCTCTATCCTATCCTATCCTCTATCCTATCCAATCCCCTATCCTGTCCTCTACCCGATCCTATCCTCTATCCTATTCTATTCTCTATCCTATCCTCTACCCTATCCTATCCTCTATCCTATCCTACCCTCTATGCTATCCAATCCTCTATCCTATCCTCTATCCTATCCTCTATCGTATCCAATCCTCTATCCGATCCTATCCTCTATACTATCCTATCCTCTATCCTATCCTATTCTCTATCCTATCCTCTACCCTATCCTATCCTCTATCCTATAATATCATTTACCCTATACTATTCTCTATCCTATCCTATCCTCTATCCTATCCTATTCTGTATCCCATACTCTACCCTATCCTATCCCCTATCCTATCCTATCCTCTATCCTATAATATCCTCCATCCTATCCTATTCTGTATCCTATACTCTACCCTATCCTATCCTCTATCCTATCCTATACTCTATCGTATCCTATCCTCTACCCTATCCTATCCTCTATCCTATCCTATCCTCTATACTATCCAATCCCCTATTCTATAATCTATCCGATCCTATCCTCTATCCTATCCTATCCTCTATCCTATCCTATTCTCTATCCTATCCTCTACCCTATCCTATCCTCTATCCTATCCAATCACCTATCCTATCCTCTATACCATCCTATCATCTATCCCATCCTATCCTCTATCCTATCCTATTCTGTATCCTATACTCTACCCTATCCTATCCTGTATCCTATCCTATCCTCTATCCTATCCTATCCTCTACCCTATCCTATCCTCTATCCTATCCTATCCTCTATCCTATCCAATACCCTATCCTATCCTCTATCCGATCCTATCCTCTATCCTATCCTATCCTCTATCCTATCCTATCCTCTACCCTATCCTATCCTCTATCCTATCCTATCCTCTATCCTATCCTATCCTGTATCCTATCCTATCCTCTATCCTATCCTATCCTCTACCCTATCCTATCCTCTATCCTATCCAATACCCTATCCTATCCTCTATCCGATCCTATCCTCTATCCTATCCTATCCTCTATCCTATCCTATCCTCTACCCTATCCTATTCTGTATCCTATACTCTACCCTATCCTATCCTGTATCCTATCCTATCCTCTATCCTATCCTATCCTCTACCCTATCCTATCCTCTATCCTATCCTATCCTGTATCCTATCCTATCCTCTATCCTATAATATCCTCTATCCTATCCTATCCTCTATCCTATACTATCCTCTATCGTATCCTATCCTCTATCCTATCCTACCCTCTATTCTATCCAATTCCCTATCCTATCATCTATCCGAACCTATCCTCGATCCTACCCTATCCTCTATCCTATACTATTCCCTATCCTATCCTCTACCCTATCCTATCCTCTATCCTATCCTCTCCTCTATACTACCCAATCCCCTATCCTACCCTCTATCCGATCCTATCCTCTATCCTATCCTATCCTCTATCCTATAATATCCTCTATCCTATAATATCATCTATCCTATACTATTCTCTATCCTATCCTATCGTCTATCCTATACTATCCTCTATCGTATCCTATCCTCTATCCTATCCTACCCTCTATTCTATCCAATCCCCTATCCTATCATCTATCCGAACCTATCCTCTATCCTATCCTATCATCTATCCTATAATATCAGCTATCCTATACTATCCTCTATCCTATCCTATCCTCTATCCTATACTATCCTCTACACTATCCTATCCTCTATCATATCCTATCCTCTATCCTATCCAATCCCCTATCCTAACCTCTATCCTGTCCTATCCTCTATCGTATACTATTCTATATCCTATCCTCTACTATATCCTATCCTCTATCCTATCCTCTCCTCTATACTACCCAATCCCCTATCCTATCCTCTATACGATCCTATCCTCTATCCTATAATATCATTTACCCTATACTATTCTCTATCCTATCCTATCCTCTATCCTATACTATCCTCTATCGTATCCTATCCTCTATCCGATCCTATCCTCTATCCTATCCTATCCTCTATCCTATCCTATTCTGTATCCTATACTCCACCCTATCCTTTCCTCTATCCTATCCTATCCTCCATCCTATAATATCCTCTATCCTATCCTATCCTCTATCCTATCCAATCCCCTATCCTATCCTCCATCCGATCCTATCCTCTATCCTATCCTATCCTCTATCCTATCCTATTCTCTATCCTATCCTCTACCCTATCCTATCCTCCATCCTATACTATCATCTATCCTATCCAATTCTCTACCCTCTCCTCTATCGTCTGCTCTATCCTATCCTATCCACTATCCTATCCTATCCTCAATAATATCCTATCCTATATCCTACCCCAACCACCTATCCTATCCTCCATCCTATCCTATCCTCTATCCTATCCTGTCCTCTATCCGATCCTATCCTCTATCCTATCCTCTCCTCAATCCTATCCTATTATGTATCCTATACTCCACCCTATCCTATCCTCTATCCTATCCTATCCTCCATCCTATAATATCAGCTATCCTATACTATCCTCTATCCTATCCTATCCTCTATCCCATCCTATCCTCTATCCTATCCAATCCCCTATCCTATCCTCCATCCGATCCTATCCTCTATCCTATCCTATCCTCTATCCTATCCTATTCTCTATCCTATCCTCTACCCTATCCTATCCTCCATCCTATACTATCATCTATCCTATCCAATTCTCTATCCTCTCCTCTATCGTCTGCTCTATCCTATCCTATCCACTATCCTATCCTATCCTCAATAATATCCTATCCTATATCCTACCCCAAACACCTATCCTATCCTCCATCCTATCCTATCCTCTATCGTATCCTGTCCTCTATCCGATCCTATCCTCTATCCTATCCTCTCCTCAATCCTATCCTATTATGTATCCTATACTCTACCCTATCCTATCCTCTAACCTATCCTATCCTCTATCCTATCCAATTCTCTATCCTATCCTCTATCCTATCCTATCCTCTATCCTATCCTATTATGTATCCTACACTCTACCCTATCCTATCCTCTATCGTATCCTATCCTCTATCCGAACCTATCCTCTATCCTATCCTATCCTCTATCCTATCCTATCCTCTATCCTATCCTATCCTCTATCCTATCCAATCCCCTAACCTATCCTCTATCCGATCCTATCCTCTACCGTATCCTGTCCTCTATCCTATCCGATCCTCTATCCTATCCTATCCTCTACCCTATCCTATCCTCTATCCTATCCTATCCTCTATCCTATCCTATCCTCTATTCTATCCAATCCCCTATCCTATTATCTATCCGAGCCTATCCTCTATCCTATCCTATCCTCTATCCTATAATATCATCTATCCTATCCTATCCACTATCCTATCCGATCCTCAATCCTATCCTATCATGAATCCTCTCCTATCCTCTATCCTATCCTATCCTGTATCCTATCCTATCCTCTATCCTATAATATCCTCTATCCTATCCTATCCTCTATCCTATCCTATTCTGTATCCTATACTCTACCCTATCCTATCCTCTATCCTATCCTATCCTTTATCCTATCCTATCCTCTATCCTATCCTCTCCTCTATACTACCCAATCCCCTATCCTATCCTCTATCCGATCCTATCCTCTATCCTATCCTATCCTCTATCCTATAATATCATCTATCCTATACTATTCTCTATCCTATCCTATCCTCTATACTATCCTATCCTCTATCCTATCCAATCCTCGATCCTATCCTCTATCCTATCCTCTATCGTATCCTATCCTCTAAACGATCCTATCCTCTATACTATCCTATCCTCTATGCTATCTTATCCTCTATCCGATCCTATCCTCTATCCTATCCTATCCTCTATCCTATCCTATTCTGTATCCTATACTCTACCCTATCCTATCCTCTATCCGATCCTATCCTCTATCCTATCCTATCCTATTCTCTATCCTATCCTCTATCCTATCCTATCCTCTATCCTATCCAATCCCCTATCCTATCCTCTATCCTGTCCTATCATGAATCCTCTCCTATCCTCTATCCTATCCTATCCTGTATCCTATCCTATCCTCTATCCTATAATATCCTCTATCCTATCCTATCCTCTATCCTATCCTATTCTGTATCCTATACTCTACCCTATCCTAACCTCTATCCTATCCTATCCTCTATCCTATCCTATCCTCTATCCTATCCTATCCTCTATCCTATCCTATCCTCTATCCTATCCAATCCCCTATCCTATCCTCTATCCTGTCCTATCCTCTATCCTATACTATTCTCTATCCTATCCTCTACCCTATCCTATCCTCTATCCTATCCTCTCCTCTATTCTATCCAATTCCCTATCCTATCATCTATCCGAACCTATCCTCTATCCTATCCTATCCTCTATCCTATCCTATTCTCTATCCTATCCTATCCTCTATCCTATCCTATCCTCTATCCTATCCAATCCCCTATCCTATCCTCTATCCTGTCCTAGCCTCTATCCTATACTATTCTCTATCCTATCCTCTACCCTATCCTATCCTCTATCCTATCCTCTCCTCTATACTACCCAATCCCCTATCCTATCCTCTATCCGATCCTATCCTCTATCCGATCCTATCCTCTATCCTATCCTATCCTCTATCCTATACTATCCTCTATCGTATCCTATCCTCTATCCTATCCTACCCTCTATTCTATCCAATTCCCTATCCTATCATCTATCCGAACCTATCTTCTATCCTATCCTATCCTCTATCCTATACTATTCTCTATCCTATCCTCTACCCTATCCTATCCTCTATCCTATCCTCTCCTCTATACTACCCAATCCCCTATCCTATCCTCTATCCTATCCTATTCTCTACCCTATCCTATCCTCATGTCCTATCGTATCATGTCCTCTATCCTATCCAATCCCCTATCCTATCCTCTATCCTGTCCTATCCTCTATCCTATACTATTCTCTATCCTATCCTCTACCCTATCCTATCCTCTATCCTATCCTCTCCTCTATACTACCCAATCCCCTATCCTATCCTCTATCCGATCCTATCCTCTATCCTATCCTATCCTCTATCCTATACTATCCTCTATCGTATCCTATCCTCTATCCTATCCTACCCTCTATTCTATCCAATTCCCTATCCTATCATCTATCCGAACCTATCCTCTATCCTATCCTATCCTCTATCCTATCCTATTCTCTATCCTATCCTATCCTCTATCCTATCCTATCCTCTATCCTATCCAATCCCCTATCCTATCCTCTATCCTGTCCTATCCTCTATCCTATACTATTCTCTATCCTATCCTCTACTCTATCCTATCCTCTATCCTATCCTCTCCTCTATACTACCCAATCCCCTATCCTATCCTCTATCCGATCCTATCCTCTATCCGATCCTATCCTCTATCCTATCCTATCCTCTATCCTATACTATCCTCTATCGTATCCTATCCTCTATCCTATCCTACCCTCTATTCTATCCAATTCCCTATCCTATCATCTATCCGAACCTATCTTCTATCCTATCCTATCCTCTATCCTATACTATTCTCTATCCTATCCTCTACCCTATCCTATCCTCTATCCTATCCTCTCCTCTATACTACCCAATCCCCTATCCTGTCCTCTATCCTATCCTATTCTCTACCCTATCCTATCCTCATGTCCTATCGTATCATGTCCTCTATCCTATCCAATCCCCTAGCCTATCCTCTATTCTGTCCTATCCTCTATCCTATACTATTCTCTATCCTATCCTCTACCCTATCCTATCCTCTATCCTATCCTATCCTCTATCCTATCCTATCCTCTATCCTATAATATCCTCTATCCTATAATATCATCTATCCTATACTATTCTCTATCCTATCCTATCGTCTATCCTATACTATCCTCTATCGTATCCTATCCTCTATCCTATCCTACCCTCTATTCTATCCAATCCCCTATCCTATCATCTATCCGAACCTATCCTCTATCCTATCCTATCCTCTATCCTATAATATCAGCTATCCTATACTATTCTCTATCCTATCCTATCCTCTATCCTATACTATCCTCTATCGTATCTTATCCTCTATCCTATCCTATCCTCTATTCTATACAATCCCCTATCCTATCATCTATCCGAAACTATCCTCTATCCTATCCTATCCTCTATCCTATAATATCTTCTATTCTATACTATTCTCTACCCTATCCTATCCTCTATCCTATACTATCCTCTATCGTATCCTATCCTCTATCCTATCCAATCCTCTATCCTATCCTATACTCTATCCTATCCTATCCTCTACCCTATCCTATCCTCTATCCTATCCTATCCTCTATACTATCCAATCCCCTATTCTATAATCTATCCGATCCTATCCTCTATCCTATCCTATCCTCTATCCTATCCTATTCTCTATCCTATCCTCTACCCTATCCTATCCTCTATCCTATCCAATCACCTATCCTATCCTCTATACCATCCTATCATCTATCCCATCCTATCCTCTATCCTATCCTATTCTGTATCCTATACTCTACCCTATCCTATCCTGTATCCTATCCTATCCTCTATCCTATCCTATCCTCTACCCTATCCTATCCTCTATCCTATCCTATCCTCTATCCTATCCAATACCCTATCCTATCCTCTATCCGATCCTATCCTCTATCCTATCCTATCCTCTATCCTATCCTATCCTCTACCCTATCCTATCCTCTATCCTATCCTATCCTCTATCCTATCCTATCCTGTATCCTATCCTATCCTCTATCCTATCCTATCCTCTACCCTATCCTATCCTCTATCCTATCCAATATCCTATCCTATCCTCTATCCGATCCTATCCTCTATCCTATCCTATCCTCTATCCTATCCTATCCTCTACCCTATCCTATTCTGTATCCTATACTCTACCCTATCCTTTCCTGTATCCTATCCTATCCTCTATCCTATCCTATCCTCTACCCTATCCTATCCTCTATCCTATCCTATCCTGTATCCTATCCTATCCTCTATCCTATAATATCCTCTATCCTATCCTATCCTCTATCCTATACTATCCTCTATCGTATCCTATCCTCTATCCTATCCTACCTTCTATTCTATCCAATTCCCTATCCTATCATCTATCCGAACCTATCCTCGATCCTACCCTATCCTCTATCCTATACTATTCCCTATCCTATCCTCTACCCTATCCTATCCTCTATCCTATCCTCTCCTCTATACTACCCAATCCCCTATCCTATCCTCTATACGATCCTATCCTCTATCCTATAATATCATTTACCCTATACTATTCTCTATCCTATCCTATCCTCTATCCTATCCTATTCTCTATCCTATCCTCTACCCTATCCTATCCTCTATCCTATCCAATCACCTATCCTATCCTCTATACCATCCTATCATCTATCCCATCCTATCCTCTATCCGATCCTATCCTCTATCCTATCCTATCCTCTATCCTATAATATCCTCTATCCTATAATATCATCTATCCTATACTATTCTCTATCCTATCCTATCGTCTATCCTATACTATCCTCTATCGTATCCTATCCTCTATCCTATCCTACCCTCTATTCTATCCAATCCCCTACCCTATCATCTATCCGAACCTATCCTCTATCCTATCCTATCATCTATCCTATAATATCAGCTATCCTATACTATCCTCTATCCTATCCTATCCTCTATCCTATACTATCCTCTACCCTATCCTATCCTCTATCATATCCTATCCTCTATCCTATCCAATCCCCTATCCTAACCTCTATCCTGTCCTATCCTCTATCGTATACTATTCTATATCCTATCCTCTACTATATCCTATCCTCTATCCTATCCTCTCCTCTATACTACCCAATCCCCTATCCTATCCTCTATACGATCCTATCCTCTATCCTATAATATCATTTACCCTATACTATTCTCTATCCTATCCTATCCTCTATCCTATCCTATCCTCCATCCTATAATATCCTCTATCCTATCCTATCCTCTATCCTATCCAATCCCCTATCCTATCCTCCATCCGATCCTATCCTCTATCCCATCCTATCCTCTATCCTATCCTATCCACTATCCTATCCTATCCTCAATAATATCCTATCCTATATCCTACCCCAACCACCTATCCTATCCTCCACCCTATCCGATCCTCTATCCTATCCTGTCCTCTATCCGATCCTATCCTCTATCCTATCCTCTCCTCAATCCTATCCTATTATGTATCCTATACTCCACCCTATCCTATCCTCTATCCTATCCTATCCTCCATCCTATAATATCCTTTATCCTATCCTATCCTCTATCCTATCCTATCCTCAATCCTATCCTATCCTCTATCCTATCCAATCCTCTATCCTATCCTCTATCCTATCCTATCCTCTATCCTATCCTATTATGTATCCTACACTCTACCCTATCCTATCCTCTATCCGATCCTATCCTCTATCCTATCCTCTCCTCAATCCTATCCTATTATGTATCCTATACTCCACCCTATCCTATCCTCTATCCTATCCTATCCTCCATCCTATAATATCCTTTATCCTATCCTATCCTCTATCCTATCCTATCCTCAATCCTATCCTATCCTCTATCCTATCCAATCCTCTATCCTATCCTCTATCCTATCCTATCCTCTATCCTATCCTATTATGTATCCTACACTCTACCCTATCCTATCCTCTATCGTATCCTATCCTCTATCAGAACCTATCCTCTATCCTATCCTATCCTCTATCCTATCCTATTATGTATCCTACATTCTACCCTATCCTATCCTCTATCGTATCCTATCCTCTATCCGAACCTATCCTCTATCCTATCCTATCCTCTATCCTATCCTATTCTCTATTCTGCCCTATCCTCTATCCTATACTATTCTCTATCCTATCCTCTACCCTATCCTATCCTCTATCCTATCCTCTCCTCTATACTACCCAATCCCCTATCCTATCCTCTATCCGATCCTATCCTCTATCCTATCCTATCCTCTATCCTATAATATCCTCTATCCTATAATATCATCTATCCTATACTATTCTCTATCCTATCCTTTCGTCTATCCTATACTATCCTCTATCCTATCCTACCCTCTATTCTATCCAATCCCCTATCCTATCATCTATCCGAACCTATCCTCTATCCTATCCTATCATCTATCCTATAATATCAGCTATCCTATACTATCCTCTATCCTATCCTATCCTCTATCCTATCCTATCCTCTATCCTATCCAATCCCCTATCCTATCCTCTATCCGATCCTATCCTCTATCCTATCCTATCCTCTATCCTATCCTATTCTCTATCCTATCCTCTACCCTATCCTATCCTCCATCCTATACTATCATCTATCCTATCCAATTCTCTATCCTCTCCTCTATCGTCTGCTCTATCCTATCCTATCCACTATCCTATCCTATCCTCAATAATATCCTATCCTATATCCTACCCCAAACACCTATCCTATCCTCCATCCTATCCTATCCTCTATCGTATCCTGTCCTCTATCCGATCCTATCCTCTATCCTATCCTCTCCTCAATCCTATCCTATTATGTATCCTATACTCTACCCTATCCTATCCTCTAACCTATCCTATCCTCTATCCTATCCAATCCTCTATCCTATCCTCTATCCTATCCTATCCTCTATCCTATCCTATTATGTATCCTACACTCTACCCTATCCTATCCTCTATCGTATCCTATCCTCTATCCGAACCTATCCTCTATCCTATCCTATCCTCTATCCTATCCTATCCTCTATCCTATCCTATCCTCTATCCTATCCAATCCCCTAACCTATCCTCTATCCGATCCTATCCTCTACCGTATCCTGTCCTCTATCCTATCCGATCCTCTATCCTATCCTATCCTCTACCCTATCCTATCCTCTATCCTATCCTATCCTCTATCCTATCCTATCCTCTATTCTATCCAATCCCCTATCCTATTATCTATCCGAGCCTATCCTCTATCCTATCCTATCCTCTATCCTATAATATCATCTATCCTATCCTATCCACTATCCTATCCGATCCTCAATCCTATCCTATCATGAATCCTCTCCTATCCTCTATCCTATCCTATCCTGTATCCTATCCTATCCTCTATCCTATAATATCCTCTATCCTATCCTATCCTCTATCCTATCCTATTCTGTATCCTATACTCTACCCTATCCTATCCTCTATCCTATCCTATCCTTTATCCTATCCTATCCTCTATCCTATCCTCTCCTCTATACTACCCAATCCCCTATCCTATCCTCTATCCGATCCTATCCTCTATCCTATCCTATCCTCTATCCTATAATATCATCTATCCTATACTATTCTCTATCCTATCCTATCCTCTATACTATCCTATCCTCTATCCTATCCAATCCTCGATCCTATCCTCTATCCTATCCTCTATCGTATCCTATCCTCTAAACGATCCTATCCTCTATACTATCCTATCCTCTATGCTATCTTATCCTCTATCCGATCCTATCCTCTATCCTATCCTATCCTCTATCCTATCCTATTCTGTATCCTATACTCTACCCTATCCTATCCTCTATCCGATCCTATCCTCTATCCTATCCTATCCACTATCCTATAATATCCTCTATCCTATAATATCATCTATCCTATACTATTCTCTATCCTATCCTATCGTCTATCCTATACTATCCTCTATCGTATCCTATCCTCTATCCTATCCTACCCTCTATTTTATCCAATCCCCTATCCTATCATCTATCCGAACCTATCCTCTATCCTATCCTATCCTCTATCCTATAATATCAGCTATCCTATACTATTCTCTATCCTATCCTATCCTCTATCCTATACTATCCTCTATCGTATCTTATCCTCTATCCTATCCTATCCTCTATTCTATACAATCCCCTATCCTATCATCTATCCGAAACTATTCTCTATCCTATAATATCTTCTATTCTATACTATTCTCTATCCTATCCTATCCTCTATCCTATACTATCCTCTATCGTATCCTATCCTCTATCCTATCCAATCCTCTATCCTATCCTCTATCGTATCCTATCCTCTATCCGATCCTATCCTCTATATTATCCTATCCTCCATCCTATCCTATTCTCTCTCCTATCCTCTACCCTATCCTATCCTCTATCCTATAATATCATTTTTCCTATACTATCCTCTATCCTATCCTATCCTCTATCCTATACTATCCTCTACCCTATCCTATCCTCTATCATATCCTATCCTCTATCCTATCCCATCCCCTATCCTCACCTCTATCCTGTCCTATCCTCTATCGTATACTATTCTCTATCCTATCCTCTACTATATAATATCCTCTATCCTATCCTCTCCTCTATACTACCCAATCCCCTATCCTATCCTCTATACGATCCTATCCTCTATGCTATCTTATCCTCTATCCGATCCTATCCTTTATCCTATCCTATCCTCTATCCTATCCTATTCTGCATCCTATACTCTACCCTATCCTATCCTCTATCGTATCCTATCCTCTACCCTATCCTATCCTCTATCCTATCCTATTTTCTATCCTATCCTCTACCCTATCCTATCCTCCATCCTATACTATCATCTATCCTATCCAATTCTCTATCCTCTCCTCTATCGTCTGCTCAATCCTATCCTATCCACTATCCTATCCTATCCTCAATAATATCCTATCCTATATCCTACCCCAACCACCTATCGTATCCTCCATCCTATCCTATCCTCTATCCTATCCTGTCCTCTATCCGATCCTATCCTCTATCCTATCCTCTCCTCAATCCTATCCTATTATGTATCCTATACTCTACCCTATCCTATCCTCTATCCTATCCTATCCTCTATCCTATCCAATCCTCTATCCTATCCTCTATCCTATCCTATCCTCTATCCTATCCTATTATGTATCCTACACTCTACCCTATCCTATCCTCTATCGTATCCTATCCTCTACCCGAACCTATCCTCTATCCTATCCTATCCTCTATCCTATCCTATTATGTATCCTACACTCTACCCTATCCTACACTCTACCCTATCCTATCCTCTATCGTATCCTATCCTCTATCCGAACCTATCCTCTATCCTATCCTATCCTCTATCGTATCCTATCCTCTATCCGAACCTATCCTCTATCCTATCCTATCCTCTATCCTATCCTATTCTCTATCCTATCCTATCCTCTATCCTATCCTATTCTCTATCCTGTCCGCTACCCTATCCTATCCTCTATCCTATCCTATCCTCTATCCTATCCAATCCTCTATCCTATCCTCTATCGTATCCTATCCTCTATCCGATCCTATCCTCTATACTATCCTATCCTCTACCCTATCCTATCCTCTATCCTATCCTATCCTCTATCCTATCCTATCCTCTATCCTATCCTATCCTCTATTCTATTCAATCCCCTATCCTATTATCTATCCGAGCCTATCCTCTATCCTATCCTATCCTCTATCCTATAATATCATCTATCCTATCCTATCCACTATCCTATCCGATCCTCAATCCTATCCTATCATGAATCCTCTCCTATCCTCTATCCTATCCTATCCTGTATCCTATCCTATCCTCTATCCTATAATATCTTCTATCCTATCCTATCCTCTATCCTATCCTATTCTGTATCCTATACTCTACCCTATCCTATCCTTTATCCTATCCTATCCTCTATCCCATCCTATCCTCTATCCTATCCAATCCCCTATCCTATCCTCTATCCTGTCCTATCCTCTATCCTATACTATTCTCTATCCTATCCTCTACCCTATCCTATCCTCTATCCTATCCTCTCCTCTATACTACCCAATCCCCTATCCTATCCTCTATCCGATCCTATCCTCTATCCTATCCTATCCTCTATCCTATAATATCATCTATCCTATACTATTTTCTATCCTATCCTATCCTCTATACTATCCTATCCTCTACCCTATCCTATCCTCTATCCTATCCTATTCTGTATCCTATACTCTACCCTGTCCTATCCTCTATCGTATCCTATCCTCTATCCTATCCAATCCTCGATCCTATCCTCTATCCTATCCTCTATCGTATCCTATCCTCTAAACGATCCTATCCTCTATACTATCCTATCCTCTATGCTATCTTATCCTCTATCCGATCCTATCCTCTATCCTATCCTATCCTCTATCCTATCCTCTCCTCTATACTACCCAATCCCCTATCCTATCCTCTATCCTATCCTATCCTCTACCCTATCCTATCCTCATGTCCTATCGTATCATGTCCTCTATCCTATCCAATCCCCTAGCCTATCCTCTATTCTGTCCTATCCTCTATCCTATACTATTCTCTATCCTATCCTCTACCCTATCCTATCCTCTATCCTATCCTCTCCTCTATACTACCCAATCCCCTATCCTATCCTCTATCCGATCCTATCCTCTATCCTATCCTATCCTCTATCCTATAATATCCTCTATCCTATAATATCATCTATCCTATACTATTCTCTATCCTATCCTATCGTCTATCCTATACTATCCTCTATCGTATCCTATCCTCTATCCTATCCTACCCTCTATTCTATCCAATCCCCTATCCTATCATCTATCCGAACCTATCTTCTATCCTATCCTATCCTCTATCCTATAATATCAGCTATCCTATACTATCCTCTATCCTATCCTATCCTCTATCCTATACTATCCTCGACCCTATCCTATCCTCTATCATATCCTATCCTCTATCCTATCCAATCCCCTATCCTAACCTCTATCCTATCCTATCCTGTATCCTATCCTATCCTCTATCCTATAATATCCTCTATCCTATCCTATCCTCTATCCTATCCTATTCTGTATCCTATACTCTACCCTATCCTATCCTCTATCCTATCCTATCCTCTATCGTATCCTATCCTCTATCCTATCCTATCCTCTATCCTATCCTCTCCTCTATACTACCCAATCCCCTATCCTATCCTCTATCCGATCCTATCCTCTATCCTATCCTATCCTCTATCCTATAATATCATCTATCCTATACTATTCTCTATCCTATCCTATCCTCTATCCTATACTATCCTCTATCGTATCCTATCCTCTATCCTATCCTATCCTCTATTCTATCCAATCCCCTATCCTATCATCTATCCGAGCCTATCCTTTATCCTATCCTATCCTCTATCCTATAATATCATCTATTATATCCTATCCACTATCCTATCCGATCCTCAATCCTATCCTATCATGAATCCTCTCCTATCCTCTATCCTATCCTATCCTGTATCCTATCCTATCCTCTATCCTATAATATCCTCTATCCTATCCTATCCTCTATCCTATACTATCCTCTATCGTATCCTATCCTCTATCCTATCCTACCCTCTATTCTATCCAATTCCCTATCCTATCATCTATCCGAACCTATCCTCGATCCTACCCTATCCTCTATCCTATACTATTCCCTATCCTATCCTCTACCCTATCCTATCCTCTATCCTATCCTCTCCTCTATACTACCCAATCCCCTATCCTATCCTCTATCCTATCCTATCCTCTACCCTATCCTATCCTCATGTCCTATCGTATCATGTCCTCTATCCTATCCAATCCCCTAGCCTATCCTCTATTCTGTCCTATCCTCTATCCTATACTATTCTCTATCCTATCCTCTACCCTATCCTATCCTCTATCCTATCCTCTCCTCTATACTACCCAATCCCCTATCCTATCCTCTATCCGATCCTATCCTCTATCCTATCCTATCCTCTATCCTATAATATCCTCTATCCTATAATATCATCTATCCTATACTATTCTCTATCCTATCCTATCGTCTATCCTATACTATCCTCTATCCTATCCTACCCTCTATTCTATCCAATCCCCTATCCTATCATCTATCCGAACCTATCCTCTATCCTATCCTATCATCTATCCTATAATATCAGCTATCCTATACTATCCTCTATCCTATCCTATCCTCTATCCTATACTATCCTCTACCCTATCCTATCCTCTATCATATCCTATCCTCTATCCTATCCAATCCCCTATCCTAACCTCTATCCTGTCCTATCCTCTATCGTATACTATTCTATATCCTATCCTCTACTATATCCTATCCTCTATCCTATCCTCTCCTCTATACTACCCAATCCCCTATCCTATCCTCTATACGATCCTATCCTCTATCCTATAATATCATTTACCTTATACTATTCTCTATCCTATCCTATCCTCTATCCTATACTATCCTCTATCGTATCCTATCCTCTATCCGATCCTATCCTCTATCCTATCCTATCCTCTATCCTATCCTATTCTGTATCCTATACTCTACCCTATCCTATCCTCTATCCTATCCTATCCTCCATCCTATAATATCCTCTATCCTATCCTATCCTCTATCCTATCCAATCCCCTATCCTATCCTCTATCCGATCCTATCCTCTATCTTATCCTATCCTCTATCCTATCCTATTCTCTATCCTATCCTCTACCCTATCCTATCCTCCATCCTATACTATCATCTATCCTATCCAATTCTCTATCCTCTCCTCTATCGTCTGCTCTATCCTATCCTATCCACTATCCTATCCTATCCTCAATAATATCCTATCCTATAGCCTACCCCAAACACCTATCCTATCCTCCATCCTATCCTATCCTCTATCGTATCCTGTCCTCTATCCGATCCTATCCTCTATCCTATCCTCTCCTCAATCCTATCCTATTATGTATCCTATACTCTACCCTATCCTATCCTCTAACCTATCCTATCCTCTATCCTATCCAATCCTCTATCCTATCCTCTATCCTATCCTATTATGTATCCTACACTCTACCCTATCCTATCCTCTATCGTATCCTATCCTCTATCCGAACCTATCCTCTATCCTATCCTATCCTCTATCCTATCCGATTATGTATCCTACACTCTACCCTATCCTATCCTCTATCGTATCCTATCCTCTATCCGAACCTATCCTCTATCCTATCCTATCCTCTATCCTATCCTATTCTCTATCCTATCCTATCCTCTATCCTATCCTATTCTCTATCCTGTCCGCTACCCTATCCTATCCTCTATCCTATCCTATCCTCTATCCTATCCAATCCTCTATCCTATCCTCTATCGTATCCTATCCTCTATCCGATCCTATCCTCTATACTATCCTATCCTCTACCCTATCCTATCCTCTATCCTATCCTATCCTCTATCCTATCCAATCCCCTAACCTATCCTCTATCCTATCCTATCCTCTATCCTATCCTATCCTCTATTCTATCCAATCCCCTATCCTATTATCTATCCGAGCCTATCCTCTATCCTATCCTATCCTCTATCCTATAATATCATCTATCCTATCCTATCCACTATCCTATCCGATCCTCAATCCTATCCTATCATGAATCCTCTCCTATCCTCTATCCTATCCTATCCTGTATCCTATCCTATCCTCTATCCTATAATATCCTCTATCCTATCCTATCCTCTATCCTATCCTATTCTGTATCCTATACTCTACCCTATCCTATCCTCTATCCTATCCTATCCTTTATCCTATCCTATCCTCTATCCTATCCTCTCCTCTATACTACCCAATCCCCTATCCTATCCTCTATCCGATCCTATCCTCTATCCTATCCTATCCTCTATCCTATAATATCATCTATCCTATACTATTCTCTATCCTATCCTATCCTCTATACTATCCTATCCTCTATCCTATCCAATCCTCGATCCTATCCTCTATCCTATCCTCTATCGTATCCTATCCTCTAAACGATCCTATCCTCTATACTATCCTATCCTCTATGCTATCTTATCCTCTATCCGATCCTATCCTCTATCCTATCCTATCCTCTATCCTATCCTATTCTGTATCCTATACTCTACCCTATCCTATCCTCTATCCGATCCTATCCTCTATCCTATCCTATCCTATTCTCTATCCTATCCTCTATCCTATCCTATCCTCTATCCTATCCAATCCCCTATCCTATCCTCTATCCTGTCCTATCATGAATCCTCTCCTATCCTCTATCCTATCCTATCCTCTATCCTATCCTATCCTCTATCCTATACTATCCTCTATCGTATCCTATCCTCTATCCTATCCTACCCTCTATTCTATCCAATTCCCTATCCTATCATCTATCCGAACCTATCCTCTATCCTATCCTATCCTCTATCCTATCCTATTCTCTATCCTATCCTATCCTCTATCCTATCCTATCCTCCATCCTATCCTATCCTCCATCCTATCCAATCCCCTATCCTATCCTCTATCCTGTCCTATCCTCTATCCTATACTATTCTCTATCCTATCCTCTACCCTATCCTATCCTCTATCCTATCCTCTCCTCTATACTACCCAATCCCCTATCCTATCCTCTATCCGATCCTATCCTCTATCCGATCCTATCCTCTATCCTATCCTATCCTCTATCCTATACTATCCTCTATCGTATCCTATCCTCTATCCTATCCTACCCTCTATTCTATCCAATTCCCTATCCTATCATCTATCCGAACCTATCTTCTATCCTATCCTATCCTCTATCCTATACTATTCTCTATCCTATCCTCTACCCTATCCTATCCTCTATCCTATCCTCTCCTCTATACTACCCAATCCCCTATCCTATCCTCTATCCTATCCTATTCTCTACCCTATCCTATCCTCATGTCCTATCGTATCATGTCCTCTATCCTATCCAATCCCCTATCCTATCCTCTATCCTGTCCTATCCTCTATCCTATACTATTCTCTATCCTATCCTCTACCCTATCCTATCCTCTATCCTATCCTCTCCTCTATACTACCCAATCCCCTATCCTATCCTCTATCCGATCCTATCCTCTATCCTATCCTATCCTCTATCCTATACTATCCTCTATCGTATCCTATCCTCTATCCTATCCTACCCTCTATTCTATCCAATTCCCTATCCTATCATCTATCCGAACCTATCCTCTATCCTATCCTATCCTCTATCCTATCCTATTCTCTATCCTATCCTATCCTCTATAATATCCTATCCTCTATCCTATCCAATCCCCTATCCTATCCTCTATCCTGTCCTATCCTCTATCCTATACTATTCTCTATCCTATCCTCTACCCTATCCTATCCTCTATCCTATCCTCTCCTCTATACTACCCAATCCCCTATCCTATCCTCTATCCGATCCTATCCTCTATCCGATCCTATCCTCTATCCTATCCTATCCTCTATCCTATACTATCCTCTATCGTATCCTATCCTCTATCCTATCCTACCCTCTATTCTATCCAATTCCCTATCCTATCATCTATCCGAACCTATCTTCTATCCTATCCTATCCTCTATCCTATACTATTCTCTATCCTATCCTCTACCCTATCCTATCGTCTATCCTATCCTCTCCTCTATACTACCCAATCCCCTATCCTATCCTCTATCCTATCCTATTCTCTACCCTATCCTATCCTCATGTCCTATCGTATCATGTCCTCTATCCTATCCAATCCCCTAGCCTATCCTCTATTCTGTCCTATCCTCTATCCTATACTATTATCTATCCTATCCTCTACCCTATCCTATCCTCTATCCTATCCTCTCCTCTATACTACCCAATCCCCTATCCTATCCTCTATCCGATCCTATCCTCTATCCTATCCTATCCTCTATCCTATAATATCCTCTATCCTATAATATCATCTATCCTATACTATTCTCTATCCTATCCTATAGTCTATCCTATACTATCCTCTATCGTATCCTATCCTCTATCCTATCCTACCCTCTATTCTATCCAATCCCCTATCCTATCATCTATCCGAACCTATCCTCTATCCTATCCTATCCTCTATCCTATAATATCAGCTATCCTATACTATTCTCTATCCTATCCTATCCTCTATCCTATACTATCCTCTATCGTATCTTATCCTCTATCCTATCCTATCCTCTATTCTATACAATCCCCTATCCTATCATCTATCCGAAACTATCCTCTATCCTATCCTATCCTCTATCCTATAATATCTTCTACTCTATACTATTCTCTACCCTATCCTATCCTCTATCCTATACTATCCTCTATCGTATCCTATCCTCTATCCCATCCAATCCTCTATCCTATCCTCTATCGTATCCTATCCTCTATCCGATCCTATCCTCTATCCTATCCTATCCTCCATCCTATCCTATTCTCTATCCTATCCTCTACTCTATCCTATCCTCTATCCTATAATATCATTTATCCTATACTATCCTCTATCCTATCCTATCCTCTATCCTATACTATCCTCTATCGTATCCTATCCTCTATCCGATCCTATCCTCTATCCTATCCTATCCTCTATCCTATCCTCTACCCTATCCTATCCTCTATCCTATAATATCATTTATCCTATACTATCCTCTATCCTATCCTATCCTCTATCCTATACTATCCTCTATCGTATCCTATCCTCTATCCGATCCTATCCTCTATCCTATCCTATCCTCTATCCTATCCTATTCTGTATCCTATACTCTACCCTATACTATCCTCTATCGTATCCTAACCTCTATCCGAACCTATCCTCTATCCTATCCTATCCTCTATGCTATCCAATCCTCTATCCTATCCTATCCTATCCTCTACCCTATCCTATCCTCTATCCTATCCTATCCTCTATCCTATCCTATCCTCTATCCTATCCAATCCTCGATCCTATCCTCTATCCTATCCTCTATCGTATCCTATCCTCTAAACGATCCTATCCTCTATACTATCCTATCCTCTATGCTATCTTATCCTCTATCCGATCCTATCCTCTATCCTATCCTATCCTCTATCCTATCCTCTATCGTATCCTATCCTCTATCCGATCCTATCCTCTATACTATCCTATCCTCTACCCTATCCTATCCTCTATCCTATCCTATTCTGTATCCTATACTCTACCCTATCCTATCCTCTATCCGATCCTATCCTCTATCCTATCCTATCCTATTCTCTATCCTCTCCTCTATCCTATCCTATCCTCTATCCTATCCAATCCCCTATCCTATCCTCTATCCTATCCTATCCTCTATTCTATCCAATCCCCTATCCTATGATCTATCCGAGCCTATCCTCTATCCTATCCTATCCTCTATCCTATAATATCATCTATCCTATCCTATCCACTATCCTATCCGATCCTCAATCCTATCCTATCATGAATCCTCTCCTATCCTCTATCCTATCCTATCCTGTATCCTATACTATTCTCTATCCTATCCTCTACCCTATCCTATCCTCTATCCTATCCTCTCCTCTATACTACCCAATCCCCTATCCTATCCTCTATCCGATCCTATCCTCTATCCTATAATATCCTCTATCCTATAATATCATCTATCCTATACTATTCTCTATCCTATCCTATCGTCTATCCTATACTATCCTCTATCGTATCCTATCCTCTATCCTATCCTACCCTCTATTCTATCCAATCCCCTATCCTATCATCTATCCGAACCTATCCTCTATCCTATCCTATCCTCTATCCTATAATATCAGCTATCCTATACTATTCTCTATCCTATCCTATCCTCTATCCTATACTATCCTCTATCGTATCTTATCCTCTATCCTATCCTATCCTCTATTCTATACAATCCCCTATCCTATCATCTATCCGAAACTATCCTCTATCCTATAATATCTTCTATTCTATACTATTCTCTATCCTATCCTATCCTCTATCCTATACTATCCTCTATCGTATCCTATCCTCTATCCTATCCAATCCTCTATCCTATCCTCTATCGTATCCTATCCTCTATCCGATCCTATCCTCTATATTATCCTATCCTCCATCCTATCCTATTCTCTCTCCTATCCTCTACCCTATCCTATCCTCTATCCTATAATATCATTTTTCCTATACTATCCTCTATCCTATCCTATCCTCTATCCTATACTATCCTCTACCCTATCCTATCCTCTATCATATCCTATCCTCTATCCTATCCCATCCCCTATCCTAACCTCTATCCTGTCCTATCCTCTATCGTATACTATTCTCTATCCTATCCTCTACTATATAATATCCTCTATCCTATCCTCTCCTCTATACTACCCAATCCCCTATCCTATCCTCTATACGATCCTATCCTCTATGCTATCTTATCCTCTATCCGATCCTATCCTTTATCCTATCCTATCCTCTATCCTATCCTATTCTGCATCCTATACTCTACCCTATCCTATCCTCTATCGTATCCTATCCTCTATCCTATCCAATCCTCGATCCTATCCTCTATCCTATCCTCTATCGTATCCTATCCTCTAAACGATCCTATCCTCTATACTATCCTATCCTCTATGCTATCTTATCCTCTATCCGATCCTATCCTCTATCCTATCCTATCCTCTATCCTATCCTCTATCGTATCCTATCCTCTATCCGATCCTATCCTCTATACTATCCTATCCTCTACCCTATCCTATCCTCTATCCTATCCTATTCTGTATCCTATACTCTACCCTATCCTATCCTCTATCGTATCCTATTCTCTATCCTATCCAATCCTCGATCCTATCCTCTATCCTATCCTCTATCGTATCCTATCCTCTAAACGATCCTATCCTCTATACTATTCTATCCTCTATCCTATAATATCATCTATCCTATCCTATCCACTATCCTATCCGATCCTCAATCCTATCCAATCATGAATCCTCTCCTATCCTCTATCCTATCCTATCCTGTATCCTATCCTATCCTCTACCCTATCCTATCCTCTATCATATCCTATCCTCTATCCTATCCAATCCCCTATCCTAACCTCTATCCTGTCCTATCCTCTATCGTATACTATTCTCTATCCTATCCTCTACTATATAATATCCTCTATCCTATCCTCTCCTCTATACTACCCAATCCCCTATCCTATCCTCTATACGATCCTATCCTCTATGCTATCTTATCCTCTATCCGATCCTATCCTTTATCCTATCCTATCCTCTATACGATCCTATCCTCTATGCTATCTTATCCTCTATCCGATCCTATCCTTTATCCTATCCTATCCTCTATCCTATCCTATTCTGTATCCTATACTCTACCCTATCCTATCCTCTATCGTATCCTATTCTCTATCCTATCCAATCCTCGATCCTATCCTCTATCCTATCCTCTATCGTATCCTATCCTCTAAACGATCCTATCCTCTATACTATCCTATCCTCTATGCTATCTTATCCTCTATCCGATCCTATCCTCTATCCTATCCTATCCTCTATCCTATCCTCTATCGTATCCTATCCTCTATCCGATCCTATCATCTATCCTATCCTATCCTCTATCCTATCCTATTCTGTATCCTATACTCTACCTTATCCTATCCTATCCTCTATCCTATCCTATCCTCTACCCTATTCTATCCTCCATCCTATCCTATCCTCTATCCTATCCAATCCCCTATCCTATCCTCTATCCTATCCTATCCTATCCTCTACCCTATCCTATCCTCTATCCTATCCTATCCTCTACCCTATCCTATCCTCTATCCTATCCTATCCTCTATCGTATCCTATCCTCTATCCTATCCAATCCCCTATCCTATCCTCTATCCGTTCCTATCCACTATCGTATCCTATCCTCTATCCGAACCTATCCTCTATCCTATCCTATCCTCTATCCTATCCTATCCTCTATCCTATCCAATCCTCTATCCTATCCTCTATCGTATCCTATCCTCTATCCGATCCTATCCTCTATACTATCCTATCCTCTACCCTATCCTATTCTCTATCCTATCCTATGCTCTATCCTATCCAATCCCCTATCCTATCCTTTATCCGATCCTATCATCTATCCTATCCTATCCTCTATCCTATCCAATCCCCTATCCTATCCTCTATACGATCCTATCCTCTATGCTATCTTATCCTCTATCCGATCCTATCCTTTATCCTATCCTATCCTCTATCCTATCCTATTCTGTATCCTATACTCTACCCTATCCTATCCTCTATCCTATCCAATCCCCTATCCTATCCTCTATCCTGTCCTATCCTCTATCGTATACTATTCTCTATCCTATCCTCTACTATATCCTATCCTCTATCCTATCCTCTCCTCTATACTACCCAATCCCCTATCCTATCCTCTATACGATCCTATCCTCTATGCTATCTTATCCTCTATCCTATCCTATCCTCTATCCTATAATATCATCTATCCTATACTATTCTCTATCCTATCCTATCCTCTATCCTATACTATCCTCTATCGTATCCTATGCTCTATCCTATCCTATCCTCTATTCTATCCAATCCCCTATCCTATCATCTATCCTATCCTATCCTTTATCCTATCCTATCCTCTATCCTATAATATCATCTATCCTATCCTATCCACTATCCTATCTGATCCTCAATCCTATCCTATCATGAATCCTCTCCTATCCACTATCCTATCCTATCCTGTATCCTATCCTATCCTCTATCCTATAATATCCTCTATCCTATTCTATCCTCTATCCTATACTATCCTCTATCGTATCCTATCCTCTATCCTATCCTATCCTCTATCCTATCCAATCCCCTATCCTATCCTCTATCCGATCCTATCCTCTACCCTATCCTATCCTCTATCCTATCCTATCCTATCCTCTACCCTATCCTATCCTCTATCCTATCCTATCCTCTATCGTATCCTATCCTCTATCCTATCCAATCCCCTATCCTATCCCATCCTCTATCCTATCCTATTCTCTATCATATCCTCTACCCTATCCTATCCTCTATCCTATCCTATCCTCTATCCTATCCTATTCTCTATCCTATCCTCTATCCTATCCTATTCTGTATCCTATACTCTACCCTATCCTATCCTCTATCCTATCCTATAATCTATCCTATCCTATCCTCTACCCTATCCTATCCTCTATCCTATCCTATCCTCTATCCTATCCAATCCCCTATCCTATCCTCTATCCTGTCCTATCCTCTATCGTATACTATTCTCTATCCTATCCTCTACTATATCCTATCCTCTATCCTATCCTCTCCTCTATACTACTCAATGCCCTATCCTATCCTCTATACGATCCTATCCTCTATGCTATCTTATCCTCTATCCTATCCTATCCTCTATCCTATAATATCATCTATCCTATACTATTCTCTATCCTATCCTATCCTCTATCCTATCCTATCCTCTATTCTATCCAATCCCCTATCCTATCATCTATCCGAGCCTATCCTTTATCCTATCCTATCCTCTATCCTATAATATCATCTATCCTATCCTATCCACTATCCTATCCGATCCTCAATCCTATCCTATCATGAATCCTCTCCTATCCTCTATCCTATCCTATCCTGTATCCTATCCTATCCTCTATCCTATAATATCCTCTATCGTATCCTATCCTCTATCCTATACTATCCTCTATCGTATCCTATAATCTATCCTATCCTACCCTCTATTCTATCCAATTCCCTATCCTATCATCTATCCGAACCTATCCTCTATCCTATCCTATCCTCTATCCTATACTATTCTCTATCCTATCCTCTACCCTATCCTATTATCTATCCTATACTCTCCTCTATACTACCCAATCCCCTATCCTATCCTCTATCCTATCCTATCCTCTACCCTATCCTATCCTCATGTCCTATCGTATCATGTCCTCTATCCTATCCAATCCCCTAGCCCATCCTCTATTCTGTCCGATCCTCTATCCTATCCTATCCTCTATCCTATCCTATCCTCTATACTATCCAATCCCCTATCCTATCCTATATACGATCCTATCCTCTATCCTATCCTATCCTCTATCCTATCCTATTCTCTATCCTATCCTCTACCCTATCCTATCCTCCATCCTATACTATCATCTATCGTATCCTATTCTCTATCCTATACTATCATCTATCCTATCCTATCCTATCCTCTATCCTATCCGATCCTCTATATTATCCTTTCCTCTATCCTATCCTATCCTCTATCCTATCCAATCCCCTATCCTATCCTCTATCCGATCCTATACTCTATCCTATCCTAACCTCTATCCTATCCTATTCTCTATCCTATCCTCCATCCTATACTCTCATCTATCCTATCATATTCTCTATCCTATCCTCTATCGTTTGCTCTATCCTATCCTATCCTCAATCCTATCCAAATTCTGTATCCTATACTCTACCCTATCCTATCCGAGAGGCCATCTTTTGCGCACAGACGATTGCGCACGACGGCATGGCACACGGTCCTTTTGGACACGGTATTATTGGACACAGGGTTCTTTTGGACACAGTAACCTTGGACACAGTGGGTTTTCCTCTTTCCTAACCCTAACCCTAACCCTAACCCACTGTGTCCAATGTTACTGTGTCCAAAAGAACCGTGTGTCCAATAATACCGTATCCAAAAGAACCGTGTGCCATGCCGTCGTGCGCAATCGTCTGTGCGCAAAAGAGCCATCTCCATCCTATCCTCTATCCTATCCTATCCTCTATCCAATCCTCTATCCTATCCTCTCTCCTATCCTATCCTCTATCCTTTAATATCATCTATTCTATACTATTCTCTATCCTATCCTATCCTCTATCCTATAATATCATCTATCCTATACTATTCTCTATCCTATCCTATCCTATTCTGTATCCTATACTCTATCCTATCCTATCCTCTATCCTATAATATTCTCTATCCTATCCTATCCTCTATCCTATACTATCCTCTATCGTATCCTATCCTCTATCCGATCCTATCCTCTATCCTATCCTCTATCCTATCCTATTCTCTATCCTATTCTCTACCCTATCCTATCCTCTATCCTATTCTCTCCTCTATACTACCCAATCCACTATCCTATCCTCTATCCGATCCTATCCTCTATCCTATCCTATACTCTATCCTATAATATCCTCTATCCTATAATATCATCTATCCAATACTATTCTCTATCCTATCCTATCCTCTATCCTATACTATCCTCCATCGTATCCTATCCTCTATCCTATCCTATCCTCTATCCTATACTATCCTCCATCGTATCCTATCCTCTATCCTATCCTATCCTCTATTCTATCCAATCCCCTATCCTATCATCTATCCGTTCCTATCCTCTACCCTATCCTATCCTCTATGCTATAATATCATCTATCCTATACTATTCTCTATCCGATCCTATCCTCTATCGTATCCTATCCTCTATCCTATCCTATTCTGTATCCTATATTGTACCCTATCCTATCCTCTATTCTATCCTATCCTCTATCCTATCCTATCCTCTACCCTATCCTATCCTCTATCCTATCCTATCCTCTATCCTATCCAATCCCCTATCCTATCCTCTATCCGATCCTATACTCTATCCTATCCTATCCTCTATCCTATCCTATTCTCTATCCTATCCTCCATCCTATACTCTCATCTATCCTATCATATTCTCTATCCTATCCTCTATCGTTTGCTCTATCCTATCCTATCCTCAATCCTATCCAAATTCTGTATCCTATACTCTACCCTATCCTATCCGAGAGGCCATCTTTTGCGCACAGACGATTGCGCACGACGGCATGGCACACGGTCCTTTTGGACACGGTATTATTGGACACAGGGTTCTTTTGGACACAGTAACCTTGGACACAGTGGGTTTTCCTCTTTCCTAACCCTAACCCTAACCCTAACCCACTGTGTCCAATGTTACTGTGTCCAAAAGAACCGTGTGTCCAATAATACCGTATCCAAAAGAACCGTGTGCCATGCCGTCGTGCGCAATCGTCTGTGCGCAAAAGAGCCATCTCCATCCTATCCTCTATCCTATCCTCTATCCTATCCTATCCTCTATCCAATCCTCTATCCTATCCTCTCTCCTATCCTATCCTCTATCCTTTAATATCATCTATTCTATACTATTCTCTATCCTATCCCATCCTCTATCCTATAATATCATCTATCCTATACTATTCTCTATCCTATCCTATCCTATTCTGTATCCTATACTCTATCCTATCTTATCCACTATCCTATCCTATCCTCAATCCTATCCTATCCTCTATCCTATACTATCATCTATCCTATCCTATCCTATCCTCTATCCTATCAAATCGCCTGTCCTATCCACTATCCTCTATAATATCGTTTCCTCTATCCTATCCTATCCTCTATCCTATAATATTCTCTATCCTATCCTATCCTCTATCCTATACTATCCTCTATCGTATCCTATCCTCTATCCGATCCTATCCTCTATCCTATCCTCTATCCTATCCTATTCTCTATCCTATCCTCTACCCTATCCTATCCTCTATCCTATTCTCTCCTCTATACTACCCAATCCACTATCCTATCCTCTATCCGATCCTATCCTCTATCCTATCCTATACTCTATCCTATAATATCCTCTATCCTATAATATCATCTATCCAATACTATTCTCTATCCTATCCTACCCTCTATCCTATACTATCCTCCATCGTATCCTATCCTCTATCCTATCCTATCCTCTATCCTATACTATCCTCCATCGTATCCTATCCTCTATCCTATCCTATCCTCTATTCTATCCAATCCCCTATCCTATCATCTATCCGTTCCTATCCTCTACCCTATCCTATCCTCTATGCTATAATATCATCTATCCTATACTATTCTCTATCCGATCCTATCCTCTATCGTATCCTATCCTCTATCCTATCCTATTCTGTATCCTATATTGTACCCTATCCTATCCTCTATTCTATCCTATCCTCTATCCTATCCTATCCTCTACCCTATCCTATCCTCTATCCAATCCTATCATCTATCCTATCCTATCCTCTATCCTATCCTATCCTCTATCCTATCCAATCCCCTATCCTATCCTCTATCCAATCCTATCATCTATCCTATCCTATCCTCTATCCTATCCTTTTTTTTTTTTTTTTTTTAAAGGTATTTGCCTCTATTTGACTTTTCAATTTCTACAAAAATCGTTAAAAATCTATTATCGCTGGTTACGCATGTACTTAATTTAATTTACTCTAATCGATTCGCTTAGACTTCATCTATTTTATATATATACTAACACTTAAAGTACCTAGACTCGAGATTAACACTAGGATTACAAATCTAAAACCTAAACTCTAATACTTTACTAGCTAAACCTATAAACTAAAAACCAAAAAACTAACGCAAACAGTTGTAATTCTAATTTTTCTATATTAACCTAACCTATGTTATCTACAAATCGCACAGAATCGCCGAGGTCCGCAGAAATCTACTTCACGGCTGCAAAGTTCTCTCTGCCTGCTAACTTCGGAAATTTGACGAATTTCGCAAAATTGTTAGAATTTTTGGAAAAATCTCGTGCGATCGACGGGAAAAATTCTAAAAACGCTTCGACTTGTCTGCAGTCGTCTGAACGTGACGAAAAAACGCTAAAAAATGCTAAAATTCTGCTAAATTCAGGATTTCGCAAGAGGGAAGTGGGGGTTTTTGGATAGTTAACCCCCACTTATTCTTATATGGTTGTAAAGCCCTCGCTGAATGCGTAATTTGCCTCGTTGAAAGTTTTTTCGAAAATCGGCTCCTTCCCCTTGTCAGTGCTGTTATCTCGAAAAGGGGGGGGGGTTTCGAAAAAATTTTTTGCCTTGGGGAGTCGCTTTCCCCAGATCAAAAACACCCCTTACACACTCCTACCGAGTCGACCCACGTACTCAGAATTTTTTCTGATCCGAAATTATTTGGTCACCCGGTATGCACGCTAATTTTAAACTATAACCGATTCCGGCGTTCAGAGGCTCGTTGTAAAGGTACGGGCGAGCACTTTACTTTCGTCTGGTCCGTTTCCCTAAATTCCGTGAAATAAGCCTGCTAATCGCTATATCTCCGAAATGGGTGGGTGTAGAGCAAAAAGGTTTTCAGGGGGGAGAATAACTTCTCCTTTCCGGCCCCCTTCGACTCGCCACCCTCCGAAATAGACCCTCCTAAAATTTTATTATGATCGGCCTATTTTCGAGTTCCACCCGTTTCTGTCCGATATTCTAAAACTTTATATCCGGTGTACTTATTACCCTGGCTATCCCTCTGTGGTATAAGTTCTTTCTAATTCCTACCTTACTTTTAGATTGACCGTTAGACCGACCCCTCACGTTGTGTGTGGACCTTTACCGCCGGGCCTTTCGGGTGTTCTCTATCCTCTATTGTTCTTTGTCTTTCTCTCTCTCTCTCTCTCTCTCTCACGTCACTAGACACTTGAAAGTTCTTGGTAACTATGTCTCGAGTGTACTTGGTCGTTTTTTCTACACCTTTTTTCACTGGTTTTAATTAATTATTAATTTTTCGAATCTAATTGAAATTTCTATTATTTTTAACGAGTTTCTAATCTTTTTTATTTCTTTTCAGGTATAGCTGTTCCCGAGGTAGATGCACGGTGCTATTTTACCCGAAGAGTTGCAGTTTTTCGGCTTTTCGGCACTCCCGTTACCCGGATTTTGCTGAAAGTATCTTTTTTCACGTAAGTATTCCTGTTTTTATCTTTTAAGAGTTTAATCTTTTCTTTTTCTTTTTCAGGTATTCGCGTTTGGTTTTTCGAGTTTCTATACTTAATGATCTGCTATTTTCTTACGAATTATACAATTGTTATTCAATTATTTAATTTCGAATTAAAGCAGTTTATCCGCCCCTGAGGGGCTTTTGACCCGGTTTCCGTGTAACTCGCGTCTTTATTCACTTTTCGGCTTTTATAATCCTTTTGACTTTAAACTTTCCACTCACTTTTTACTTTTATATGTACTCATACTAATTCTATCGAGTAGGAATAAATTAAAGTAAAACTCGCGAGTGCGGTTGAAATTTTCGCGTTTCTATACTCTCGTACGATGTTTGCTCGGTGAGATTTCGATTCGCTCTGCTTTTCAAATTCGATCCTGGGGCACGGGAGGCCTCGGTGACTTTCCCCCTCCTTACCCGTTTCTCCGAGCGTTTTTCGGTCGTGGCGTGTTGTGTTACGCCGAGACAATGTAGTTGAACTCGAGTAACCCCATCATTTCAAAATTTTGATATTTTGATTGCTTTGACCTGGTCTTTTTTTTTTTTTTTTTTATCGTGAGGAAATGTTTTATACATACCCCGGCTCCCTGGGGGAAGCCGGGGTTATGTGGGATTCTCTCCGGGGGGCGGAGCCCCCGGAGACTACCCACTAAAACCTCACGCCCACCTAAGCTACATGGGAGGTGCCTGGATCACGCGAGTACTCAACAGGACACCTCCCAGCTAATACATGCCACCCCGGGGGAGGGGGTTAGCCTCCCCCACTGCCTACGCTATAAGACCCCGGGCGGAGGGACCCGCCCGGTGTCCCCATCCCTGGAGCCTTCGGATTGGGCTTCCCGAGCCCCAGCTCGGTCCACCCACAGCTCCCGGAGTCTTCGTGTCCCGCTCGGGGCCGGTATCCCGAAGGAACCAGCCCCGGCCGGGGCAAGAAGACGCCGCCACCGGAAGGAAGGGCCGTCGGAGGCGTGATCCGGCACGCCCCGACCCTTCCTCACCCAGTACCCCCCACGGATCCCCCTCCCCAATCGGGGAGGGACGGACCGACACCCCCCTACACCGGGAAACTAACCCGGGGGGTGCCGGCCTATCACGGGGGGAGCTATGCTCCCCCCCGGGGGCCCGGGTCAGCTCACACCCCGGGCCCCCGAGTTCACCGCCCCCAGTTGTGGGGGCATAACAGGGCGCGGGGAGACTCCCCGCGCCAGCCCCACTCCGCCCCCCACAACCGGGGGCACACGTTGACGCGGGGGAGACCCCCGCGCCCTCCCTACCCTCTCCGCCCCCATCCGGGGGGGGCTTTGACCTGGTCTGTTCTAACGTTAACGTCCTCGTCTTATAATTTTTTCCAGTTTTACCCTTGTGGTATAGAAACAGAGGGGCAAGTGTCCTATTTCTTCTTCTATTTTCGGTTAATATTTTGCCTAACTGTCTAATTTTAGAATATATTCTATGCTATCCGGTTAATACTTTCCTCCTGATAAACTTTCTTCGCGCGACCCGCCCGTGTTCTGGAATCGGCTATGTACATATTATACTATTACCGCGGCCTGAGCCGCGTATTCTGTGCTTCACGAAATTCCTTTTAATTATAAAATCAAGATTTTTAATATTTTATCTGGTCAAATTTTTTGAGGGCATTTAGAAAGGTGCAAATTTTTGTTTTCATCTTAATTTTTTGGCCCCCCCCCTCTTGAAAATATCTTTTAAAATAGACCCTTTTCAGTTGTTTTTTCTATATCAGAAGATTCGCCGTTTCCAAAAAAACGTCGGGTTTACAATTTGGCACGTTAAAAGTTCCCCTAACACTTATAATTTAATGAAATAAAATTCGCCACGTGTTGATAGCGTCGTCCGCCATCTTGTCGCTTGGTGCTAAGCAATACGCCGCTGGGAGTATGCCCCTGATTTACCTTGTCTCTCTCTCTCTCTCTCTCTCTCTCACTTCTCGCTCGCTATCTTCGCTTTCTCGCGCGATTCCTACTTTATCCTACTTTTCGCGGTGTCGCGCTCTGCCCGGAGTCGGTAAGTGGCGCCTGGGGAGCTGCAACCGGAGCCGCAAGTAATACGCCGCTGGTCCTTTAGCTTCAATGCCTTCCACCGTCTGCTCCGTGCTACAGCGTCCCCGGGGGAGGGTGGAGGGGCCAAGGGGGGAGCCGAGATGTTGAAGGGTTGTCTGCGTTGAGCTTGGAAGTTTCTCCCTCTACTTAGCGGTGGTTGATCTCCTTGTTGTCGCCCTAGCCTGGTCCCGCGTATTCGCTTCTTCACAGGCGTCGGTTGACCTTCGGCATCCTCCATCGTCTATTGAGGCCTCCTTTTCCCGCGATGTCCTCCGCTCCTCGCCCCCCCCCCGCCCCCGGGAAGCGCTGCAACACAGAGAGATTACATTTATTTTAGCGAGTATCATACTTTCTAATATTTATTTTTACTAGTCGCAAATTAGGATCTGATTAATACTTATCTAGAGGTCTCCCATGATTTCGGCATCGGCAGATTCCAGATCTTCGTCTGTACCTCTTATTATCAGATTGTCTATCAGCTCTTTCTCTCTTCTTCTTTCCTCTTCTTCCTTCGTGCTTAGGATGTTTCTGCAGAGGACCATAAATATTTTCCAAGTAGGTTCGCTCTCTAGGATACCGTCCATTATTTTCTCCGTAGACAGAGATTCCGCATCGGTTCGTAGGGCTTCCAAGAGCGGCTTCCTCTCCTCCGTCCATCTCTGGCATGAGACAATAGTGTGTTCCGGTGTGTCAGTGGTTCCCGGATGGAACCAGCACTCATCTGATTCGGTTTTGCCAATGCGTTTTCTAAACAAATTGAAGACTCCGTGCCCGGTAAGGGCTTGTGTTAGGTAAAAGTTCAACTCGCCGTGTTTCCTATTTACCCATTTATCTATATCAGGAATAAGTTTGTGTGTCCATCGGCCTACAACGTTGTGGTTCCATTCATCTTGCCACTTTTGGAGAGTGATTTCTTTATTTTGTTTCCTGATTTGTTTTTTGAACCTGGAAATTGCTAATTCAACTATTTCTTCCGTAGTTTCTTCCTCTATGCCAGTAGTTGGTGGTGGATTTTGTCCTCTATTCTCCGCGGCGTTAGGCCCATGTTCTCTCAAAAATGACGTCATATCTTTTTCTTCCTCGAAGATTCTTCTTCTTTCCAATACTTTGAGATCCCAGGGGGGGATCCCCGCTAAGACTGCTAAAGTTTCTAACGGTACCGATCTATAGGCTGCTACTACTCTTGTAAGCCCCATTTTTTGCGTTTTTCTGAGTAATCTTCTAAAGAAAATTTTTTCCGCAGCTTCGGCCCATATTGGTGCTCCGTATAACACGATCGATTCCATAGTCATAAAGTACAGCTTTCTTCCTGTTTGTCTAGTCTTCATTTTATTTGTCATAATCCTGCTGAGGGCAGACATCGTTCTTATGGCCTTATTAGTTGCCTTCTCGATTTGTTTTTTAAAACTTTTATTGGATTCGAAGATTATTCCGAGGTATTTCAATTCATTCTTCGGTATTATCTCAGCGTCTCCTATTCTGAAACAAAGGTTCGGGTCAACATATTTACAATTCAGCCACATGATTTCTGTTTTGTCTTCCGCTAGGGACAGTCCGGCCGTGGTCATCCACTGTTTGGTGTCCTCAGCGATTTCTTCTGCTCTCAGCTTGAGTCTATTGGTGGTAGAAGCCTGAATAATAATGGCCAAGTCGTCTGCAAAGGCAATCTTTTGTGTCATCGGCGGTGTCGATCTATTTAGAAGTCCATCGTACACCAAATTCCACAAAAAAGGGCTGAGGACTGAGCCTTGAGGGACTCCCATTTTCATATTCAGTTCTATTGATTTTTCCGATGCTTCGTATTCTACCATTCTGCCCCTGAAATAGTCACTTATTATCCGGACGAGATACTCGGATACTTTCCTGTTTTTTAATTCGTTGTCGATTGCCTTCCAGCTCAAAGAGTTAAAGGCGTTTTTTACGTCAAGGGCGATCATGACCGCAAATCTGTTTTTTGCCGAGGCCTCAATTGCCGCTTTCCTGACGATTTCCATTGCATGTATGGTTGATGTTCCCTTAGTGAATCCGAATTGATTTGAGCTGAAAGGTCTTTCTCCTAGCTCTCCATGTAATCTCGCCCGGATGACATATCCCAGGAGCTTGGCCACAGCATCTAGAATACAAATTGGTCTGTAGGCAGAGTGGGAGGAAGGGTCCTTACCTTCTTTTCTAAGAAGAATTGTTCTTGCTACTTTCCATTGCTGTGGTATACTCCCTCTAATTAGAATGCCCTTGAAGAGGGCAGCAAATCTGTCCGGCCTTGTTTCTGCTAATAGTTTTATAATTTCAGGTTGCATGCCGTCTTTTCCCGGGGCTTTTCCGGATTTCAGCAATTTGGAAGCAGCTATGATTTCTTCCGAGGTAACCTCGGGTATGTTTCTTCCGATTGTCTCCTCTGGTTTCTCAGGCTATTTTCCCTTTCTGTCTCATTGTTCTCGCTTCCGTTGTTTCCACTTGGTTGCTCGTCAGGTTGTCTAAAATCTTGTGGGAATAATCCCTCCATCACGTTTGCTGCACACTCTGCTGAGAGAGAGGCTGGAGGATTGTCTTTTTTAACCTGTCTTATGATTATTTTATAGGGCTTGCCCCATATGTCCTTATTAATAGTTTCGCATAGTTCGTTCCATGATATCTCTTTCTGTTTGGAAATTAGTCTTTGTAGGTTCTTCTTAGCTCGTTTGTATAGGAAGGTTAAGGCCTCCCTTTCGTCGTCCTTACCCTTCCTCCTCGCTTTTTGGACTGACCTTCTAAGTTTCTGGGTTTTATCTCTTTCTTTCTTTAACTCAGGAGTCCACCAGATATTACTTTTAACCTTTCTATACGTTGATTCGGGTTTATCTAGCTCTTCGTCGCAGATTTTATAAATATTGTTTAGAAACTTAGTTTCCTCGTCTTTATTAAAATAGTTTGCTTCGTTGAGTCCTTCCTCTATGATAGATCTTTGCAGCGCCGTCCCCAGCCTGAGGAGTCCTGTTCTCGTTAATTTCCATTTATTGCTTTGACTTCCCTTGTTCCTTTGCATCTCGTCCTTAGTTTGAATCTCTGTGAACAAATATTTGTGATCGGATGCTGTTTCTTTATTAAGTACTTTATTAATGATTTTGTTGTCTTTTTCTTGTAGGTCCCGGGTAGTTGCTATGAAATCCAGATTTGAGGTGGATTTCCCTCTCTCAAAGGTGTGTCCTCCCTCAGGGATACAGGGGAAGATGTTTATCCTTAGCATTTCTTCCAATAATATAGTTCCTTTAAGATTCTGTTCTACAGATCCCCAGGCTGGGGATTTAGCATTAAAGTCTCCTCCTAACAAAATTCTTTTTCCTTCCAGGCGTTCCTGGTCGACAAACTGCATTAGTTTCTTTATTTTGTATGTGTAGAGATCCGTAGAGATATTTGGAGAAATGTAGGTACTTACTATCGTGAGGTTATCAATTCTTACCGCAACGTAGTCTTCCTGTACCCTGTCTCCGTCCTCTTGTCTTTTAAAGCCGTTTGTATTAGTGACCCAGATTGCTGCTGAATTTCCAGTTGAGTAAATCCAGTTTCCTGGATTGTAAAGTGGCTCTGAAATCAGAACGATGTCCACCCCCGTTTCTGCGACTGTTTGTGTTAGCAAGCAGTGAGCGAGCCTACAATGGTTCAGATTAATTTGCAATAATTTTAAATTGAATTTTATGCGTTACTCCTAGCTGATTGCTCCAAAAATTTTTTATATTGCGGGCAGTTTACCGCCCCCGCAACATGTTCGGCCTTCGATGCGTGTATCCCTTCTCGGATGCAGAGGACACAGCATCTTATTGCCTCACAGCCATTAATTTGGTGTCCTATTGCCCCGCATCTCCTGCAGAGTTCTTGACCCTTCAGATCTAACGTGCAGTTGTACGATAAGTGCCCGAAAGCGTGGCACTTGTAGCATCTTAGAATGTTCTGAGTCCTTTTGACTCTGCAGTTTGTAAAGCCGATTTTTAATTTATTTTCCTGTCCCAATTTTTCCAATATTTTAGCCGGAAGGGCAACTATGGCCATCCGAGTTCCTCCGTATCCGAATCGGATATTTTTTACCTCTATTTCATCCTTCTGAATTCCTAGAATTTTTTCGAGTTCCTCCTGGAGTTCCCCTCTGTCGATTGTTGGATCGAGATCTTTTATTTCGTACACTACCTTGGGGGCCATTCTCCTGATTTTGCAATCTCCCCCTAGGGTGTCCTTCGCGAATTTTTCCAGATCTCCGCCAGTGGTACCCTTTTCCATCTCTATAACGAGATCTCCTCCCCTGGACTTTATTACTGTATGAATTCCATTCAATCTATCTCCAGCATTGGCCTTTAGTTGCTTAAATAAATCCGCGAAGGTCCTTGTTTCTGATGTTTTAATGATTATAGCTTCCGATTTTGGAGGCGGAGGAAGCTTGTTTCTTTTTTCTCGTTCCTTTTCTTGTTCCCGTTTCCTTTTCTCTGCTTCTGCTGCTTCTTCCTCTTCTTTCTTCTTTTTCCTTAAAGCTTTCTTCTCCTCGTTTTTATTTCTATTCTCGACTGTCTTCCATTCGTTTTCTTTCTCTTTATCATGGTCGATTTCCTTGTTCAATTTGCCGCTTGCTTCTTCCGCTTCACTTTCATACATTAATCTTTTCTTCAGTCCTTCTGCTGTCTTTTTATGCTTTTCGGGTTTCGGTGGAACATTATTTTCGTTTTTAGCTAAGGAGCATTGGGTTCCCATTTCTCTATGCAGTATACTATTTTTGAGTTGTTTATTTTCTATTAAAAGTTCAATATTTTTTAGCTTGGTGATCGCCTCTTCGAGTTGTCTGTCTGCTTGGCTGGCGTGACATTTCGTCACGTTTTTTACCTCCGTTAGTGGGTCCGCACAATAATTTTTAACCTCGCGTGTTGAATTTTTAGTTTTTTTTGAGGATTTTTATTAGTTGCCCTATTAGTTTTAATACGTCGTCTTCCTCATCCTTCTCTTCGTCGTCGGTCTGGTTGATTGCGTAGAGAGTTATATCTTCTAGTCGTTTCTTTTTTAAAGCCGTACTTCCGACCAGGATTACGTCCGAGATTACCGAGTCTGTGTCGGTTTCCTCTTAGTTTTCTCTTGGTCTTTTAATCAAGGATCTATCCTTTTCCTTTTCCGCGCTATGCTTTATTTTAGAGCTTTTCTTAAAGACATTGCTTTTTGCTGCTGGTTGCATTGGTGTGAGGAACTTTTCTTCCTCATCCATCTTCTTACTTATTTTGTTCTCTCTTTCTTTCGTTTTCTTTTCGGTATGCTATTTTTCTTTTACTGTCATATTGATTTGAAACCGTATTGTCTGTTTGTGCTAACGTATGTGTCAAGTGAATGCTGTATGTGTGTCTTTGTTTGTGGGTGTCCGTGGTGGCGGTCGTTACCGTCCTCGGGGCGTGTTATTGTGTTAGGCTGTCTCTTACTTTGTCCTCTCGCTTTCGCTCGGGGTCGGCCGTTACGGTTCGGTATCTTAAACCCCCCCTGGCTCTACCCTTCTGTACCTATCGTTTTCCCGGCGTCTTTTAACCAACCCTTTACCTTTCCTCTCTTTCCTTAATGCCTTTTTTCCTGTTTTTGTATCTATAAGACTTTAAATTTTGTATTTTAGCTTTTAACTACGAATGTTTTCTGCTATTAGTATCTTTTTCTGCTATTAGTATATTATTTTTGCTAACTTTTTTATTTATTTTATTTTGTATAACTACTACTATCTTGTTTTTATCTACTATCTTGTCTTTTGAAGGGTGATTTATCTGACAATTTGTTGCTTTTTTATTACTAATAGAGAGCGAAGCTATTATGATTTGATTTTAATACTATTTCTATTACTGATTTCTTGTTTTTAATTTTATTAAGCTATTGTATTTTATTGTTTATTTTATTTTATTACATTTTATTTGTATTATTTGTAGGTAGGGGAAGGCAGTAAGTCGGAAGACACGGAGAATTAAAGGTATTTGCCTCTATTTGACTTTTCAATTTCTACAAAAATCGTTAAAAATCTATTATCGCTGGTTACGCATGTACTTAATTTAATTTACTCTAATCGATTCGCTTAGACTTCATCTATTTTATATATATACTAACACTTAAAGTACCTAGACTCGAGATTAACACTAGGATTACAAATCTAAAACCTAAACTCTAATACTTTACTAGCTAAACCTATAAACTAAAAACCAAAAAACTAACGCAAACAGTTGTAATTCTAATTTTTCTATATTAACCTAACCTATGTTATCTACAAATCGCACAGAATCGCCGAGGTCCGCAGAAATCTACTTCACGGCTGCAAAGTTCTCTCTGCCTGCTAACTTCGGAAATTTGACGAATTTCGCAAAATTGTTAGAATTTTTGGAAAAATCTCGTGCGATCGACGGGAAAAATTCTAAAAACGCTTCGACTTGTCTGCAGTCGTCTGAACGTGACGAAAAAACGCTAAAAAATGCTAAAATTCTGCTAAATTCAGGATTTCGCAAGAGGGAAGTGGGGGTTTTTGGATAGTTAACCCCCACTTATTCTTATATGGTTGTAAAGCCCTCGCTGAATGCGTAATTTGCCTCGTTGAAAGTTTTTTCGAAAATCGGCTCCTTCCCCTTGTCAGTGCTGTTATCTCGAAAAGGGGGGGGGGGGGGTTTCGAAAAAATTTTTTGCCTTGGGGAGTCGCTTTCCCCAGATCAAAAACACCCCTTACACACTCCTACCGAGTCGACCCACGTACTCAGAATTTTTTCTGATCCGAAATTATTTGGTCACCCGGTATGCACGCTAATTTTAAACTATAACCGATTCCGGCGTTCAGCGGCTCGTTGTAAAGGTACGGGCGAGCACTTTACTTTCGTCTGGTCCGTTTCCCTAAATTCCGTGAAATAAGCCTGCTAATCGCTATATCTCCGAAATGGGTGGGTGTAGAGCAAAAAGGTTTTCAGGGGGGAGAATAACTTCTCCTTTCCGGCCCCCTTCGACTCGCCACCCTCCGAAATAGACCCTCCTAAAATTTTATTATGATCGGCCTATTTTCGAGTTCCACCCGTTTCTGTCCGATATTCTAAAACTTTATATCCGGTGTACTTATTACCCTGGCTATCCCTCTGTGGTATAAGTTCTTTCTAATTCCTACCTTACTTTTAGATTGACCGTTAGACCGACCCCTCACGTTGTGTGTGGACCTTTACCGCCGGGCCTTTCGGGTGTTCTCTATCCTCTATTGTTCTTTGTCTTTCTCTCTCTCTCTCTCTCTCTCTCTCACGTCACTAGACACTTGAAAGTTCTTGGTAACTATGTCTCGAGTGTACTTGGTCGTTTTTTCTACACCTTTTTCACTGGTTTTAATTAATTATTAATTTTTCGAATCTAATTGAAATTTCTATTATTTTTAACGAGTTTCTAATCTTTTTTATTTCTTTTCAGGTATAGCTGTTCCCGAGGTAGATGCACGGTGCTATTTTACCCGAAGAGTTGCAGTTTTTCGGCTTTTCGGCACTCCCGTTACCCGGATTTTGCTGAAAGTATCTTTTTTCACGTAAGTATTCCTGTTTTTATATTTTAAGAGTTTAATCTATTCTTTTTCTTTTTCAGGTATTCGCGTTTGGTTTTTCGAGTTTCTATACTTAATGATCTGCTATTTTCTTACGAATTATACAATTGTTATTCAATTATTTAATTTCGAATTAAGGCAGTTTATCCGCCCCTGAGGGGCTTTTGACCCGGTTTCCGTGTAACTCGCGTCTTTTTTCACTTTTCGGCTTTTATAATCCTTTTGACTTTAAACTTTCCACTCACTTTTTACTTTTATACGTACTCATACTAATTCTATCGAGTAGGAATAAATTAAAGTAAAACTCGCGAGTGCGGTTGAAATTTTCGCGTTTCTATACTCTCTTACGATGTTTGCTCGGTGAGATTTCGATTCGCTCTCATCCTCTATCCTATCCTATTCTCTATCCTATCCTGTACCCTATCCTATCCTCCATCCTATACTATCAGCTATCGTATCCTATTCTCTATCCTATACTATCATCTATCCTATCCTATCCTATCCTCTATTCTATCCAATCCCCTATCCTATCCACTATCCTATCCTATCCTCAATCCTATCCTATCCTCAACCCTATCCTATCCTCTTTCCTATCCTATCCTATCCTCTATCCTATCCGATCCTCTATCCTATCCTATCCTCTATCCTATCCTATCCTCTATACTATCCAATCCCCTATCCTATCCTCTATACGATCCTATCCTCTATCCTATCCTATCCTCTATACGATCCTATCCTCTATCCTATCCTATCCTCTATCTTTTAATATCATCTATACTATACTATTCTCTATCCTATCCTATCCTCTACGCTATACTATCCTCTATCGTATCATATCCACTATCCTATCCTATCCTCAATCCTATCCTATCCTGTATCCTATCCAATCGCCTATCCTATCCTCTATACGATCCTATCCTCTATCCTATCCTATCCTCTATCCGATCCTATCATCTATCCTATCCTATCCTCTATCCTATCCTATTCTGTATCCTATACTCTACCCTATCCTATCCTATCCTCTATCCTATCCTCAAACCTATCCTATCCTCTATCCTATCCTAACCTATCCTCTATCCTAACCTATCCTCTATCCTATCCTATCCTATCCTCTATCCTATCCGATCCTCTATCCTATCCTATTCTCTATACTATCCAATCACCCATCCTATCCTCTATCCGATCCTATCATCTATCCTATCCTATCCTCTATCCTATCCTATTCTGTATCCTATCCTGTACCCTATCCTATCCTATCCTCTATCCTACACTATCCTCTACCCTATCCTATCCTCTATCCTATCCTATCCTCTATCCTATCCAATCCCCTATCCTATCCTCTATCCTATCCTATCCTCTACCCTATCCTATCCTCTATCCTATCCTATCCTCTATCATATCCTATCCTCTATCCTATCCAATCCCCTATCCTATCCTCTATCCGTTCCTATCCTCTATCCTATCCTATCCTATATCCTATAATATCATCTATCCTATACTATTCTCTATCCGATCCTATCCTCTATCCTATCCTATCCTCCATCCTATCCTATCCTCTATCCTATCCTATCCTCTACCCTATCCTATCCTCTATCCTATCCTCTATCCTATCCTATCCTCTATCCTATAATATCATCTATTCTATACTATTCTCTATCCTATCCTATCCTCTATCCTATACTATCCTCTATCGTATCCTATCCTCTATCGTATCCTATCCTCTATCCGATCCTATCCTCTATCCTATCCTATCCTCTATCCTATCCTATTCTCTATTCTATCCTCTACCCTATCCTATCCTCTATCGTATCCTATTCTGTATAATATACTCTACCCTATCCTATCCTCTATCCGATCCTATCCTCTATCCTATCCTATCCTATTCTCTATCCTATCCTATTCTGTATAATATACTCTACCCTATCCTATCCTCTATCCGATCCTATCCTCTATCCTATCCTATCCAATTCTCTATCCTATCCTCTATCGTCTGCTCTATCCTATCCAATCCACTATCCTATCCTATCCTCAATAATATCCTATCCTATATCCTACCCCAACCACCTATCCTATCCTCCATCCTATCCTATCCTCTATCCTATCCAATCCCCTAACCTATCCTCTATCCGATCCTATCCTCTACCCTATCCTATCCTCTATCCTATCCTATCCTCTATCCTATCCTATCCTCTACCCTATCCTATCCTCTATCCTATCCTATCCTCTATCCTATCCAATCCCCTATCCTATCCTTTATCCGATCCTATCCTCTATCCTATCCTATCCTCTATCCTATCCTATTCTCTATCCTATCCTCTACCCTATCCTATCCTCCATCCTATACTATCATCTATCCTATCATATTCTCTATCCTATCCTCTATCGTCTGCTCTATCCTATCCTATCCACTATCCTATCCTATCCTCAAAACTATCCTATCCTCTATCCTATCCAATCACCTATCCTATCCTCTATACGATCCTATCCTCTATGCTATCTTATCCTCTATCCGATCATATACTTTATCCTATCCTATCCTCTATCCTATCCTATTCTGTATCCTATACTCTACCCTATCCTATACTCTATCCTATCCTGTAATCTATCCTATCCTATCCTCTACCCTATCCTATCATCTATCCTATACTATTCTCTATCCAATCCTATCCTCTATCCTATACTATCCTCTATCGTATCCTATCCTCTATCGTATCCTATCCTCTACCCTATCCTATCCTCTATCCTATCCTATCCTCTATACTATCCTATCCTCTACCCTATCATATCCTCTATCCTATCCTATCCTCTATCCTATCCAATCCCCTAACCTATCCTCCATCCGATCCTATCCTCTACCCTATCCTATCCTCTATCCTATCCTATCCTCTACCCTATGCTATTCTGTATCCTATACTCTACCCTATCCTATCCAATCCCCTATCCTCTCCTTTATCCGATCCTATCCTCTACCCTATCCTATCCTCTATCCTATTCTATCCTCTATCCTATCCAATCCACTATCCTATCCTCTATTCTATCCTCTATCGTATCCTATCCTCTATCCGATCCTATCCTCTATACTATCCTATCCTCTATCCCATCCTATTCTCTATCCTATCCTCGACCCTATCCTATCCTCTATCCTATAATATCCTCTATCCTATAATATCATTTACCCTATACTATTCTCTATCCTATCCTATCCTCTATCCTATACTATCCTCTATCGTATCCTATCCTCTATCCGATCCTATCCTCTATCCTATCCTATCATCTATCCTATCCTCTATCCTATCCTATTCTGTATCCTATACTCTACCCTACCCTATCCTCTATCCTATCCTATCCACTATCCTATAATATCCTCTATCCTATCCTATCCTCTATCCTATCCAATCCCCTATCCTATCCTCTATACGATCCTATCCTCTATCCTATCCTATCCTCTATCCTATCCTATTCTCTATCCTATCCTCTACCCTATCCTATCCTCCATCCTATACTATCATCTATCCTATCCAATTCTCTATCCTATCCTCTATTGTCTGCTCTATCCTATCCAATCCACTATCCTATCCTATCCTCAATAATATCCTATCCTATATCCTACCCCAACCACCTATCCTATCCTCCATCCTATCCTATCCTCTATCCTATCCAATCCCCTAACCTATCCTCTATCCGATCCTATACTCTACCCTATCCTATTCTCTATCCTATCCTATCCTCTATCCTATCCTATCCTCTACCCTATCCTATCCTCTATCCTATCCTATCCTCTATCCTATCCAATCCCCTATCCTATCCTTTATCCGATCCTATCCTCTATCCTATCCTATCCTCTATCCTATCCTATTCTCTATCCTATCCTCTACCCTATCCTATCCTCCATCCTATACTATCATCTATCCTATCATATTCTCTATCCTATCCTCTATCGTCTGCTCTATCCTATCCTATCCACTATCCTATCCTATCCTCAAAACTATCCTATCCTCTATCCTATCCAATCACCTATCCTATCCTCTATACGATCCTATCCTCTATGCTATCTTATCCTCTATCCGATCATATACTTTATCCTATCCTATCCTCTATCCTATCCTATTCTGTATCCTATACTCGACCCTATCCTATCCTCTATCGTATCCTATCCTCTATCCGATCCTATCCTCTATCCTATCCTATCCTCTATCCTATCCTATTCTCTATCCTATCCTCTACCCTATCCTATCCTCTATCCTATCCTATCCTCTATGGTATCCTATCCTCTATCCTATCCTATTCTGTATCCCATACTCTACCCTATCCTATCCTCTATCCGATCCTATCCTCTATCCTATCCTATCCTATTCTCTATCCCATCCTCTACCCTATCCTATCCTCTATCCTATCCAATCACCTATCCTATCCTCTATCCGATGCTATCCTCTATCCTATCCTATTCTGTATCCTATACTCTACCCTATCCTATCCTCTATCCTATCCTATAATCTATCCTATCCTATCCTCTACCCCATCCTATCCTCTATCCTATCCTATCCTCTATCCTATCCAATCCCCTATCCTATCCTCTATCCTGTCCTATCCTCTATCGTATACTATTCTCTATCCTATCCTCTACTATATCCCATCCTCTATCCTATCCTCCCTTCTATACTACCCAATTCCCTATCCTATCCTCTATACGATCCTATCCTCTATGCTATCTTATCCTCTATCCGATCCTATCCTTCATCCTATCCTATCCTCTATCCTATCCTATTCTGTATCCTATACTCTACCCTATCCTATCCTCTATCTTATCCTATCCTCTATCCTATCCAATCCTCGATCCTATCATCTATCCTATCCTCTATCGTATCCTATCCTCTAAACGATCCTCTCCTCTATACTATCCTATCCTCTATGCTATCATATCCTTTATCCTATCCTATACTCTATCCTATCCTATTCTCTATCCTATCCTCTACCCTATCCTATCCTCTATCCTATCCAATCACCTATCCTATCCTCTATCCGATCCTATCCTCTATCCTATCCTATTCTGTATCCTATACTCTACCCTATCCTATCCTCTATCCTATCCTATAATCTATCCTATCCTATCCTCTACCCTATCCTATCCTCTATCCTATCCTATCCTCTATCCTATCCAATCCCCTATCCTATCCTCTATCCTGTCCTATTCTCTATCGTATACTATTCTCTATCCTATCCTCTACTATATCCTATCCTCTATCCTATCCTCCCTTCTATACTACCCAATCCCCTATCCTATCCTCTATACTATCCTATCCTCTATGCTATCTTATCCTCTATCCGATCCTATCCTCTATCCTATCCTATCCTCTATCCTCTCCTATTCTGTATCCTATACTCTACCCTATCCTATCCTCTATCCGTTCCTATCCTCTATCCTATCCTATCCTATCCTATTCTCTATCCTATCCTATTCTGTATAATATACTCTACCCTATCCTATCCTCTATCCGATCCTATCCTCTATCCTATCCTATCCTATTCTCTATCCTATCCTCTACCTTATCCTATCCTCTATCCTATCCAATCACCTATCCTATCCTCTATCCTATCCTATTCTGTATCCTATACTCTACCCTATCCTATACTCTATCCTATCCTGTAATCTATCCTATCCTATCCTCTACCATATCCTATCATCTATCCTATACTATTCTCTATCCTATCCTATCCTCTATCCTATACTATCCTCTATCGTATCCTATCCTCTATCGTATCCTATCCTCTATCCGATCCTATCCTCTATACTATCGTATCCTCTACCCTATCATATCCTCTATCCTATCCTATCCTCTATCCTATCCAATCCCCTAACCTATCCTCTATCCGATGCTATCCTCTACCCTATCCTATCCTCTATCCTATCCTATCCTCTATCCTATCCTATCCTCTACCCTATCCTATTCTGTATCCTATACTCTACCCTATCCTATCCAATCCCCTATCCTCTCCTTTATCCGATCCTATCCTCTACCCTATCCTATCCTCTAACCTATTCTATCCTCTATCCTATCCAATCCACTATCCTATCCTCTATTCTATCCTCTATCGTATCCTATCCTCTATCCGATCCTATCCTCTATACTATCCTATCCTCTATCCTATCCTATTCTCTATCCTATCCTCTACCCTATCCTATCCTCTATCCTATAATATCATTTACCCTATACTATTCTCTATCCTATCCTATCCTCTATCCTATACTATCCTCTATCGTATCCTATCCTCTATCCGATCCTATCCTCTATCCTATCCTATCCTCTATCCTATCCTCTATCCTATCCTATTCTGTATCCTATACTCTACCCTACCCTATCTTCTATCCTATCCTATCCTCTATCCTATCCTCTATCCGATCCTATCCTCTATCCTATCCTATCCTCTATCCTATCCTATTCTCTATCCTATCCTCTACCCTATCCTATCCTCCATCCTATACTATCATCTATCCTATCCAATTCTCTATCCTATCCTCTATCGTCTGCTCTATCCTATCCAATCCACTATCCTATCCTATCCTCAATAATATCCTATCCTATATCCTACCCCAACCACCTATCCTATCCTCCATCCTATCCTATCCTCTATCCTATCCAATCCCCTAACCTATCCTCTATGCGATCCTATCCTCTACCCTATCCTATCCTCTATCCTATCCTATCCTCTATCCTATCCTATCCTCTACCCTATCCTATCCTCTATCCTATCCTGTAATCTATCCTATCCTATCCTCTACCCTATCCTATCATCTATCCTATACTATTCTCTATCCTATCCTATCCTCTATCCTATACTATCCTCTATCGTATCCTATCCTCTATCGTATCCTATCCTCTATCCGATCCTATCCTCTATACTATCGTATCCTCTACCCTATCATATCCTCTATCCTATCCTATCCTCTATCCTATCCAATCCCCGAACCTATCCTCTATCCGATGCTATCCTCTACCCTATCCTATCCTCTATCCTATCCTATCCTCTATCCTATCCTATCCTCTATCCTATCCTATCCTCTACCCTATCCTATTCTGTATCCTATACTCTACCCTATCCTATCCAATCCCCTATCCTCTCCTTTATCCGATCCTATCTTCTACCCTATCCTATCCTCTATCCTATTCTATCCTCTATCCTATCCAATCCACTATCCTATCCTCTATTCTATCCTCTATCGTATCCTATCCTCTATCCGATCCTATCCTCTATCCTATCTTATCCTCTATCCTATCCTCTATCCGATCCTATCATCTATCCTATCCTATCCTCTATCCTATACTATCCTCTATCGTATCCTATCCTCTATCGTATCCTATCCTCTATCCGATCCTATCCTCTATACTATCGTATCCTCTACCCTATCATATCCTCTATCCTATCCTATCCTCTATCCTATCCAATCCCCGAACCTATCCTCTATGCGATCCTATCCTCTACCCTATCCTATCCTCTATCCTATCCTATCCTCTATCCTATCCTATCCTCTACCCTATCCTATCCTCTATCCTATCCTATCCTCTATCCTATCCAATCCCCTATCCTATCCTTTATCCGATCCTATCCTCTATCCTATCCTATCCTCTATCCTATCCTATTCTCTATCCTATCCTCTACCCTATCCTATCCTCCATCCTATACTATCATCTATCCTATCATATTCTCTATCCTATCCTCTATCGTCTGCTCTATCCTTTCCTATCCACTATCCTATCCTATCCTCAAAACTATCCTATCCTCTATCATATCCAATCACCTATCCTATCCTCTATACGATCCTATCCTCTATGCTATCTTATCCTCTATCCGATCATATACTTTATCCTATCCTATCCTCTATCCTATCCTATTCTGTATCCTATACTCTACCCTATCCTATCCTCTATCGTATCCTATCCTCTATCCGATCCTATCCTCTATCCTATCCTATCCTCTATCCTATCCTATTCTCTATCCTATCCTCTACCCTATCCTATCCTCTATCCTATCCTATCCTCTATGGTATCCTATCCTCTATCCTATCCTATTCTGTATCCTATACTCTACCCTATCCTATCCTCTATCCGATCCTATCCTCTATCCTATCCTATCCTATTCTCTATCCTATCCTCTACCCTATCCTATCCTCTATCCGATCCTATCCTCTATCCTATCCTATTCTGTATCCTATACTCTACCCTATCCTATCCTCTATCCTATCCTATAATCTATCCTATCCTATCCTCTACCCCATCCTATCCTCTATCCTATCCTATCCTCTATCCTATCCAGTCCCCTATCCTATCCTCTATCGTATCCTATCCTCTATCCTATCCAATCCTCGATCCTATCATCTATCCTATCCTCTATCGTATCCTATCCTCTAAACGATCCTCTCCTCTATACTATCCTATCCTCTATGCTATCATATCCTTTATCCTATTCTATCCTCTATCCTATCATATCCTCTATCCTATCCTATTCTCTATCCTATCCTCTACCCTATCCTATCCTCTATCCTATCCAATCACCTATCCTATCCTCTATCCGATCCTATCCTCTATCCTATCCTATTCTGTATCCTATACTCTACCCTATCCTATCCTCTATCCTATCCTATAATCTATCCTATCCTATCCTCTACCCTATCCTATCCTCTATCCTATCCTATCCTCTATCCTATCCAATCCCCTATCCTATCCTCTATCCTGTCCTATCCTCTATCGTATACTATTCTCTATCCTATCCTCTACTATATCCTATCCTCTATCCTATCCTCTCCTCTATACTACCCAATCCCCTATCCTATCCTCTATACGATCCTATCCTCTATGCTATCTTATCCTCTATCCGATCCTATCCTTTATCCTATCCTATCCTCTATCCTATCCTATTCTGTATCCTATACTCTACCCTATCCTATCCTCTATCGTATCCTATCCTCTATCCTATCCAATCCTCGATCCTATCCTCTATCCTATCCTCTACCGTATCCAATCCTCTATCCTATCCAATCACCTATCCAATCCTCTATACGATCCAATCCTCTATCCTATCCTATCCTCTATCTTTTAATATCATCTATCCTATACTATTCTCTATCCTATCCTATCCCCTATCCTATCCTATCCTCTATCCTATCCAATCCCCTATCCTATCCTCTATCCGATCCTATCCTCTATCCTATCCTATCCTCTATCCTATCCTCTACCGTATCCTATCCTCTATCCTATCCAATCACCTATCCTATCCTCTATACGATCCTATCCTCTATCCTATCCTATCCTCTTTCTTTTAATGTCATCTATCCTATACTATTCTCTATCCTATCCTATCCTCTATGCTATACTATCCTCTATCGTAACCTATCCTCTATCCGATCCTATCCTCTATCCTATCCTATCCTATTCTCTATCCTATCCTCTACCCTATCCTATCCTCTATCCGATCCTATCCTCTATCCTATCCTATTCTGTATCCTATACTCTACCCTATCCTATCCTCTATCCTATCCTATAATCTATCCTATCCTATCCTCTACCCCATCCTATCCTCTATCCTATCCTATCCTCTATCCTATCCAGTCCCCTATCCTATCCTCTATCGTATCCTATCCTCTATCCTATCCAATCCTCGATCCTATCATCTATCCTATCCTCTATCGTATCCTATCCTCTAAACGATCCTCTCCTCTATACTATCCTATCCTCTATGCTATCATATCCTTTATCCTATTCTATCCTCTATCCTATCATATCCTCTATCCTATCCTATTCTCTATCCTATCCTCTACCCTATCCTATCCTCTATCCTATCCAATCACCTATCCTATCCTCTATCCGATCCTATCCTCTATCCTATCCTATTCTGTATCCTATACTCTACCCTATCCTATCCTCTATCCTATCCTATAATCTATCCTATCCTATCCTCTACCCTATCCTATCCTCTATCCTATCCTATCCTCTATCCTATCCAATCCCCTATCCTATCCTCTATCCTGTCCTATCCTCTATCGTATACTATTCTCTATCCTATCCTCTACTATATCCTATCCTCTATCCTATCCTCTCCTCTATACTACCCAATCCCCTATCCTATCCTCTATACGATCCTATCCTCTATGCTATCTTATCCTCTATCCGATCCTATCCTTTATCCTATCCTATCCTCTATCCTATCCTATTCTGTATCCTATACTCTACCCTATCCTATCCTCTATCGTATCCTATTCTCTATCCTATCCAATCCTCGATCCTATCCTCTATCCTATCCTCTACCGTATCCAATCCTCTATCCTATCCAATCACCTATCCAATCCTCTATACGATCCAATCCTCTATCCTATCCTATCCTCTATCTTTTAATATCATCTATCCTATACTATTCTCTATCCTATCCTATCCCCTATCCTATCCTATCCTCTATCCTATCCAATCCCCTATCCTATCCTCTATCCGATCCTATCCTCTATCCTATCCTATCCTCTATCCTATCCTCTACCGTATCCTATCCTCTATCCTATCCAATCACCTATCCTATCCTCTATACGATCCTATCCTCTATCCTATCCTATCCTCTTTCTTTTAATGTCATCTATCCTATACTATTCTCTATCCTATCCTATCCTCTATGCTATACTATCCTCTATCGTAACCTATCCTCTATCCGATCCTATCCTCTATCCTATCCTATCCTCCATCCTATACTATCATCTATCCTATCCTATCCTCTATCCTATCCTATCCTATCCTCTACCCTATCCTATCCTATCCTCCATCCTATACTATCATCTATCCTATCATATTCTCTATCCTATCCTCTATCGTCTGCTCTATCCTATCCTATCCACTATCCTATCCTATCCTCAAAACTATCCTATCCTCTATCCTATCCAATCACCTATCCTATCCTCTATACGATCCTATCCTCTATGCTATCTTATCCTCTATCCGATCATATACTTTATCCTATCCTATCCTCTATCCTATCCAATCCCCTATCCTATCCTCTATCCTGTCCTATCCTCTATCGTATACTATTCTCTATCCTATCCTCTACTATATCCTATCCTCTATCCTATCCTCCCTTCTATACTACCCAATCCCCTATCCTGTCCTCTATACGATCCCATCCTCTATGCTATCTTATCCTCTATCCGATCCTATCCTTCATCCTATCCTATCCTCTATCCTATCCTATTCTGTATCCTATACTCTACCCTATCCTATCCTCTATCGTATCCTATCCTCTATCCTATCCAATCCTCGATCCTATCATCTATCCTATCCTCTATCGTATCCTGTCCTCTAAACGATCCTCTCCTCTATACTATCCTATCCTCTATGCTATCATATCCTTTATCCTATCCTATCCTCTATCCTATCATATCCTCTATCCTATCCTATTCTCTATCCTATCCTCTACCCTATCCTATCCTCTATCCCATCCAATCACCTATCCTATCCTCTATCCGATCTTATCCTCTATCCTATCCTATTCTGTATCCTATACTCTACCCTATCCTATCCTCTATCCTATCCTATAATCTATCCTATCCTATCCTCTACCCTATCCTATCCTCTATCCTATCCTATCCTCTATCCTATCCAATCCCCTATCCTATCCTCTATCCTGTCCTATCCTCTATCGTATACTATTCTCTATCCTATCCTCTAATATATCCTATCCTCTATCCTATCCTCCCTTCTATACTACCCAATCCCCTATCCTATCCTCTATACGATCCTATCCTCTATGCTATCTTATCCTCTATCCGATCCTATCCTTCATCCTATCCTATCCTCTATCCTATCCTATTCTGTATCCTATACTCTACCCTATCCTATCCTCTATCGTATCCTATCCTCTATCCTATCCAATCCTCGATCCTATCATCTATCCTATCCTCTATCGTATCCTATCCTCTAAACGATCCTCTCCTCTATACTATCCTATTATCTATGCTATCATATCCTTTATCCTATCCTATCCTCTATCCTATCCTATTCTGTATCCTATACTCTACCCTATCCTATCCTCTATCGTATCCTATCCTCTATCAGATCCTATCCTCTATTCTATCCTATCCTCTATCCTATCCTATTCTCTATCCTATCCTCTACCCTATCCTATCCTCTATCCTATCCTATCCTCTATCCTATCCTATCCTCTATCGTATCCTATCCTCTATCAGATCCTATCCTCTATTCTATCCTATCCTCTATCCTATCCTATTCTCTATCCTATCCTCTACCCTATCCTATCCTCTATCCTATCCTATCCTCTATCCTATCCTATCCTCTATCCTATCCAATCCCCTATCCTATCCTCTATCCTGTCCTATCCTCTATCGTATACTATTCTCTATCCTATCCTCTACTATATCCTATCCTGTATCCTATCCTCTCCTCTATACTACCCAATCCAGTATCCTATCCTCTATCCTATCCTATCCTCTATCCTATCCTATTCTCTATCCTATCCTCTACCCTATCCTATCCTCCATCCTATACTATCATCTATCCTATCCTCTATACGATCCTATCCTCTATGCTATCTTATCCTCTATCCGATCATATACTTTATCCTATCCTATCCTCTATCCTATCCTATTCTGTATCCTATACTCTACCCTATCCTATCCTCTATCGTATCCTATCCTCTATCCGATCCTATCCTCTATCCTATCCTATCCTCTATCCTATCCTATTCTCTATCCTATCGTCTACCCTATCCTATCCTCTATCCTATCCTATCCTCTATGGTATCCTATCCTCTATCCTATCCTATTCTGTATCCTATACTCTACCCTATCCTATCCTCTATCCGATCCTATCCTCTATCCTATCCTATCCTATTCTCTATCCTATCCTCTACCCTATCCTATCCTCTATCCGATCCTATCCTCTATTCTGTATCCTATACTCTACCCTATCCTATCCTCTATCCTATCCTATAATCTATCATATACTATCCTCTACCCCATCCTATCCTCTATCCTATCCTATCCTCTATCCTATCCAGTCCCCTATCCTATCCTCTATCCTGTCCTATCCTCTATCGTATACTATTCTCTATCCTATCCTCTACTATATCCTATCCTCTATCCTATCCTCCCTTCTATACTACCCAATCCCCTATCCTATCCTCTATACGATCCTATCCTCTATGCTATCTTATCCTCTATCCGATCCTATCCTTCATCCTATCCTATCCTCTATCCTATCCTATTCTGTATCCTATACTCTACCCTATCCTATCCTCTATCGTATCCTATCCTCTATCCTATCCAATCCTCGATCCTATCATCTATCCTATCCTCTATCGTATCCTATCCTCTAAACGATCCTCTCCTCTATACTATCCTATCCTCTATGCTATCATATCCATTATCCTATCCTATCCTCTATCCTATCATATCCTCTATCCTATCCTATTCTCTATCCTATCCTCTACCCTATCCTATCCTCTATCCTATCCAATCACCTATCCTATCCTCTATCCGATCCTATCCTCTATCCTATCCTATTCTGTATCCTATACTCTACCCTATCCTATCCTCTATCCTATCCTATAATCTATCCTATCCTATCCTCTACCCCATCCTATCCTCTATCCTATCCTATCCTCTATCCTATCCAGTCCCCTATCCTATCCTCTATCCTGTCCTATCCTCTATCGTATACTATTCTCTATCCTATCCTCTACTATATCCTATCCTCTATCCTATCCTCCCTTCTATACTACCCAATCCCCTATCCTATCCTCTATACGATCCTATCCTCTATGCTATCTTATCCTCTATCCGATCCTATCCTTCATCCTATCCTATCCTCTATCCTATCCTATTCTGTATCCTATACTCTACCCTATCCTATCCTCTAAACGATCCTCTCCTCTATACTATCCTATCCTCTATGCTATCATATCCTTTATCCTATCCTATCCTCTATCCTATCCTATTCTGTATCCTATACTCTACCCTATCCTATCCTCTATCGTATCCTATCCTCTATCCGATCCTATCATCTATCCTATCCTATCCTCTATCCTATCCTATTCTCTATCCTATCCTCTAGCCTATCCTATCCTCTAGCCTATCCTATCCTCTATCCTATCCTATCCTCTATCCTATCCTATCCTCTATACTACCCAATCCCCTATCCTATCCTCTATACGATCCTATCCTCTATGCTATCTTATCCTCTATCCGATCCTATCCTTTATCCTATCCTATCCACTATCCTATCCTATTCTGTATCCTATACTCTACCCTATCCTATCCTCTATCGTATCCTATCCTCTAAACGATCCTATCCTTCATCCTATCCTATCCTCTATCCTATCCTATTCTGTATCCTATACTCTACCCTATCCTATCCTCTATCGTATCCTATCCTCTATCCTATCCAATCCTCGATCCTATCATCTATCCTATCCTCTATCGTATCCTATCCTCTAAACGATCCTCTCCTCTATACTATCCTATCCTCTATGCTATCATATCCTTTATCCTATCCTATCCTCTATCCTATCCTATTCTGTATCCTATACTCTACCCTATCCTATCCTCTATCGTATCCTATCCTCTATCCGATCCTATCATCTATTATATCCTATCCTCTATCCTATCCTATTCTCTATCCTATCCTCTAGCCTATCCTATCCTCTATCCTATCCTATCCTCTATCCTATCCTATCCTCTATACTACCCAATCCCCTATCCTATCCTCTATACGATCCTATCCTCTATGCTATCTTATCCTCTATCCGATCCTATCCTCTATCCTATCCTATCCTCTATCCTCTCCTATTCTGTATCCTATACTCTACCCTATCCTATCCTCTATCCGTTCCTATCCTCTATCCTATCCTATCCTATCCTATTCTCTATCCTATCCTCTATCCTATCCTATCCTCTATCCTATCCAATCCCCTATCCTATCCTCTATCCTATCCTATCCTCTATTCTATCCAATCCCCTATCCTATCATCTATCCGAGCCTATCCTCTATCCTATCCTATCCTCTATCCTATAATATCATCTATCCTATCCTATCCTCTATCCTATCCTATTCTCTATCCTATCCTCTAGCCTATCCTATCCTCCATCCTATCCTATCCTCTATCCTATCCTATCCTCTATACTACCCAATCCCCTATCCTATCCTCTTTACGATCCTATCCTCTATGCTATCTTATCCTCTATCCGATCATATACTTTATCCTATCCTATCCTCTATCCTATCCTATTCTGTATCCTATACTCTACCCTATCCTATCCTCTATCGTATCCTATCCTCTATCCGATCCTATCCTCTATCCTATCCTATCCTCTATCCTATCCCATTCTCTATCCTATCCTCTACCCTATCCTATCCTCTATCCTATCCTATCCTCTATGGTATCCTATCCTCTATCCTATCCTATTCTGTATCCTATACTCTACCCTATCCTATCCTCTATCCGACCCTGTCCTCTATCCTATCCTATCCTATTCTCAATCCTATCCTCTATCCTATCCTATCCTCTATCCTATCCAATCACCTATCCTATCCTCTATCCGATCCTATCCTCTATCCTATCCTATTCTGTATCCTATACTCTACCCTATCCTATCCTCTATCCTATCCTATAATCTATCCTATCCTATCCTCTACCCTATCCTATCCTCTATCCTATCCTATCCTCTATCCTATCCAATCCCCTATTCTATCCTCTATCCTGTCCTATCCTCTATCGTATACTATTCTCTATCCTATCCTCTACTATATCCTATCCTCTATCCTATCCTCCCTTCTATACTACCCAATCCCCTATCCTATCCTCTATACGATCCTATCCTCTATGCTATCTTATCCTCTATCCGTTAATATCCTTTATCCTATCCTATCCTCTATCCTATCCTATTCTGTATCCTATACTCTACCCTATCCTATCCTCTATCGTATCCTATCCTCTTTCCTATCCAATCCTCGATCCTATCCTCTATCCTATCCTCTATCGTATCCTATCCTCTAAACGATCCTCTCCTCTATACTATCCTATCCTCTATGCTATCATATCCTTTATCCTATCCTATCCTCTATCCTATCCTATTCTGTATCCTATACTCTACCCTATCCTATCCTCTATCGTATCCTATCCTCTATCCGATCCTATCCTCTATTCTATCCTTTCCTCTATCCTATCCTATTCTCTATCCTATCCTCTACCCTATCCTATCCTCTATCCTATCCTATCCTCTATCCTATCCAATCCCCTATCCTATCCTCTATCCTGTCCTATCCTCTATCGTATACTATTCTCTATCCTATCCTCTACTATATCCTATCCTCTATCCTATCCTCTCCTCTATACTACCCAATCCCCTATCCTATCCTCTATACGATCCTATCCTCTATGCTATCTTATCCTCTATCCGATCCTATCCTTTATCCTATCCTATCCTCTATCCTATCCTATTCTGTATCCTATACTCTACCCTATCCTATCCTCTATCGTATCCTATCCTCTATCCTATCCAATCCTCGATCCTATCCTCTATCCTATCCTCTATCGTATCCTATTCTCTAAACGATCCTATCCTCTATACTATCCTATCCTCTATGCTATGTTATCCTCTATCCGATCCTATCCTCTATCCTATCCTATCCTCTATCCTCTCCTATTCTGTATCCTATACTCTACCCTATCCTATCCTCTATCCGATCCTATCCTCTATCCTATCCTATCCTATCCTATTCTCTATCCTATTCTCTATCCTATCCTATCCTCTATCCTATCCAATCCCCTATCCTATCCTGTATCCTATCCTATCCTCTATCCTATCCTATCCTCTATCCTATCCAATCCCCTATCCTATCCTCTATCCTGTCCTATCCTCTATCCTATACTATTCTCTAACCTATCCTCTACCCTATCCTATCCTCTATCCTATCCTATTCTCTATCCTATCCTCTACCCTATCCTATCCTCTATCCTATCCTATCCTCTATCCTATCCTATCCTCTATCCTATCCAATCCCCTATCCTATCCTCTATCCTGTCCTATCCTCTATCGTATACTATTCTCTATCCTATCCTCTACTATATCCTATCCTCTATCCTATCCTCTCCTCTATACTACCCAATCCCCTATCCTATCCTCTATACGATCCTATCCTCTATGCTATCTTATCCTCTATCCGATCCTATCCTTTATCCTATCCTATCCTCTATCCTATCCTATTCTGTATCCTATACTCTACCCTATCCTATCCTCTATCGTATCCTATCCTCTATCCTATCCAATCCTCGATCCTATCCTCTATCCTATCCTCTATCGTATCCTATTCTCTAAACGATCCTATCCTCTATACTATCCTATCCTCTATGCTATCTTATCCTCTATCCGATCCTATCCTCTATCCTATCCTATCCTCTATCCTCTCCTATTCTGTATCCTATACTCTACCCTATCCTATCCTCTATCCGATCCTATCCTCTATCCTATCCTATCCTATCCTATTCTCTATCCTATCCTCTATCCTATCCTCTCCTCTATACTACCCAATCCGCTATCCTATCCTCTATCCGATCCTATCCTCTATCCTATCCTATCCTCTATCCTATAATATCATCTATCCTATACTATTCTCTATCCTATCCTATCCTCTATCCTATACTATCCTCTATCGTATCCTATCCACTATCCTATCCGATCCTCAATCCTATCCTATCATGAATGCTCTCCTATCCTCTATCCTATCCTATCCTGTATCCTATCCTATCCTCTATCCTATAATATCCTCTATCCAATCCTATCCTCTATCCTATACTATCCTCTATCGTATCCTATCCTCTATCCTATTCTACCCTCTATTCTATCCAATTCCCTATCCTATCATCTATCCGAACCTATCCTCTATCCTATCCTATCCTCTATCCTATACTATTACCTATCCTATCCTCTACCCTATACTATCCTCTTTCCTATCCTCTCCTCTATACTACCCAATCCCCTATCCTATCCTCTATCCTATCCTATCCTCTACCCTATCCTATCCTCATGTCGTATCGTATCATGTCCTCTATCCTATCCAATCCCCTAGCCTATCCTCTATTCTGTCCGATCCTCTATCCTATCCTATCCTCTATCCTATCCTATCCTCTATACTATCCAATCCCCTATCCTATCCTCTATCCTATCCTATCCTCTATACTATCCAATCCCCTATCCTATCCTCTATCCTATCCTATCCTCTATCCTATCCTCTACCCTATCCAATCCTCTATCCTATCCAATCACCTATCCAATCCTCTATACGATCCAATCCTCTATCCTATCCTATCCTCTATCTTTTAATATCATCTATCCTATACTATTCTCTATCCTATCCTATCCCCTATCCTATCCTATTCTCTATCCTATCCAATCCCCTATCCTATCCTCTATCCGATCCTATCCTCTATCCTATCCTATCCTCTATCCTATCCTCTACCGTATCCTATCCTCTATCCTATCCAATCACCTATCCTATCCTCTATACGATCCTATCCTCTATCCTATTCTATCCTCTTTCTTTTAATGTCATCTATCCTATACTATTCTCTATCCTATCCTATCCTCTATGCTATACTATCCTCTATCCTATCCTATCCTATCCTCTATCCTACCCTATCCTCTATCCTATCCTATCCTCTATCCTATCCAATCAACTATCCTATCCTCTATACGATTCTGTCCTCTACCCTATCCTATCCTCTATCCTAGCCTATCCTATCCTATCCTCTACCCTATTCTTACCTCTATCCTATCCTATCCTATCCTCTACCCTATCCTATCCTCTATCCTATCCTATCCTCTATCGTATCCTATCCTCTATCCTATGCAATCCCCTATCCTATCCTCTATCCTATACTATCCTCTATCGTATCCTATTCTCTATCCGATCCTATCCTCTATCCTATCCTATCCTCTATCCTATCCTATTCTGTATCCTATAATATTCTCTATCCTATCCTATCCTCTATCCTATACTATCCTCTATCGTATCCTATCCTCTATCCGATCCTATCCTCTATCCTATCATATCCTCTATCCTATCCTATTCTCTATCCTATCCTCTACCCTATCCTATCCTCTATCCTATCCTCTCCTCTATACTACCCAATCCCCTATCCTATCCTCTATCCGATCCTATCCTCTATCCTATCCTATCCTCTATCCTATAATATCATCTATCCTATACTATTCTCTATCCTATCCTATCCTCTATCCTATAATATCCTCCATCGTATCCTATCCTCTATCCTATTATATCCTCTATCCTATCCTATCCTCTATCCTATCCTATTCTGTATCCTATACTCTACCCTATCCTATCCTATCCTCTATCCTATCCTCTACCGTATCCTATCCTGTACCCTATTATATCATTTATCCTATACTATTCTCTATCCTATCCTATCCTCTATCCTATACTATCCTCTATCGTATCCTATCCTCTATCAGATCCTATCCTCTATCCTATCCTATGCTCTATCCTATCCTATTCTGTATCGTATACTCTATCCTATCCTATCCTCTATCCTATCCTATCCTCTATAATATCCTCTACCGTATCCTATCCTCTATCCTATCCAATCACCTATCCTATCCTCTATACGATCCTATCCTCTATCCTATCCTATCCTCTTTCTTTTAATGTCATCTATCCTATACTATTCTCTATCCTATCCTATCCTCTATGCTATACTATCCTCTATCCTATCCTATCCCATCCTCTATCCTACCCTATCCTCTATCCTATCCTATCCTCTATCCTATCCAATCAACTATCCTATCCAATCAACTATCCTATCCTCTATACGATCCTATCCTCTACCCTATCCTATCCTCTATCCTATCCTATCCTATCCTATCCTCTATCGTATCCTATCCTCTATCCTATCCAATCCCCTATCCTATCCTCTATCCTATACTATCCTCTATCGTATCCTATTCTCTATCCGATCCTATCCTCTATCCTATCCTATCCTCTATCCTATCCTATTCTGTATCCTATAATATTCTCTATCCTATCCTATCCTCTATCCTATACTATCCTCTATCGTATCCTATCCTCTATCCGATCCTGTCCTCTATCCTATCATATCCTCTATCCTATCCTATTCTCTATCCTATCCTCTACCCTATCCTATCCTCTATCCTATCCTCTCCTCTATACTACCCAATCCCCTATCCTATCCTCTATCCGATCCTATCCTCTATCCTATCCTATCCTCTATCCTATAATATCATCTATCCTATACTATTCTCTATCCTATCCTATCCTCTATCCTATAATATCCTCCATCGTATCCTATCCTCTATCCTATCCTATCCTCTATCCTATCGTATCCTATCCTCTATCCTAATCCTATCCTCTATCCTATCCTATCCTCTATCCTATCCTATCCTCTATCCTATCCTCTACCCTATCCAATCCTCTATCCTATCCAATCACCTATCCAATCCTCTATACGATCCAATCCTCTATCCTATCCTATCCTCTATCTTTTAATATCATCTATCCTATACTATTCTCTATCCTATCCTATCCCCTATCCTATCCTATTCTCTATCCTATCCAATCCCCTATCCTATCCTCTATCCGATCCTATCCTCTATCCTATCCTATCCTCTATCCTATCCTCTACCGTATCCTATCCTCTATCCTATCCAATCACCTATCCTATCCTCTATACGATCCTATCCTCTATCCTATTCTATCCTCTTTCTTTTAATGTCATCTATCCTATACTATTCTCTATCCTATCCTATCCTCTATGCTATACTATCCTCTATCGTATCCTATCCTCTATCCGATCCTATCCTCTATCCTATCCTATCCTCCATCCTATACTATCATCTATCCTATCCTATCCTCTATCCTATCCTATCCTATCCTCTACCCTATCCTATCCTCTATCCTATCCTATCCTCTATCGTATCCTATCCTCTATCCTATCCAATCCCCTATCCTATCCTCTATCCGATCCTATCCTCTATCCTATCCTATCCTCTATAATATCGTATCCTCTATCCTATCCAATCCTCTATCGTATCCTATCCTCTATAATATCCTCTACCGTATCCTATCCTCTATCCTATCCAATCACCTATCCTATCCTCTATACGATCCTATCCTCTATCCTATCCTATCCTCTTTCTTTTAATGTCATCTATCCTATACTATTCTCTATCCTATCCTATCCTCTATGCTATACTATCCTCTATCCTATCCTATCCTATCCTCTATCCTACCCTATCCTCTATCCTATCCTATCCTCTATCCTATCCAATCAACTATCCTATCCTCTATACGATTCTGTCCTCTACCCTATCCTATCCTCTATCCTAGCCTATCCTATCCTATCCTCTACCCTATTCTTACCTCTATCCTATCCTATCCTATCCTCTACCCTATCCTATCCTCTATCCTATCCTATCCTCTATCGTATCCTATCCTCTATCCTATGCAATCCCCTATCCTATCCTCTATCCTATACTATCCTCTATCGTATCCTATTCTCTATCCGATCCTATCCTCTATCCTATCCTATCCTCTATCCTATCCTATTCTGTATCCTATAATATTCTCTATCCTATCCTATCCTCTATCCTATACTATCCTCTATCGTATCCTATCCTCTATCCGATCCTATCCTCTATCCTATCATATCCTCTATCCTATCCTATTCTCTATCCTATCCTCTACCCTATCCTATCCTCTATCCTATCCTCTCCTCTATACTACCCAATCCCCTATCCTATCCTCTATCCGATCCTATCCTCTATCCTATCCTATCCTCTATCCTATAATATCATCTATCCTATACTATTCTCTATCCTATCCTATCCTCTATCCTATAATATCCTCCATCGTATCCTATCCTCTATCCTATCCTATCCTCTATCCTATCCTATCCTCTATCCTATCCTATTCTGTATCCTATACTCTACCCTATCCTATCCTATCCTCTATCCTATCCTCTACCGTATCCTATCCTGTACCCTATTATATCATTTATCCTATACTATTCTCTATCCTATCCTATCCTCTATCCTATACTATCCTCTATCGTATCCTATCCTCTATCAGATCCTATCCTCTATCCTATCCTATGCTCTATCCTATCCTATTCTGTATCGTATACTCTATCCTATCCTATCCTCTATCCTATCCTATCCTCTATAATATCCTCTACCGTATCCTATCCTCTATCCTATCCAATCACCTATCCTATCCTCTATACGATCCTATCCTCTATCCTATCCTATCCTCTTTCTTTTAATGTCATCTATCCTATACTATTCTCTATCCTATCCTATCCTCTATGCTATACTATCCTCTATCCTATCCTATCCCATCCTCTATCCTACCCTATCCTCTATCCTATCCTATCCTCTATCCTATCCAATCAACTATCCTATCCAATCAACTATCCTATCCTCTATACGATCCTATCCTCTACCCTATCCTATCCTCTATCCTATCCTATCCTATCCTATCCTCTATCGTATCCTATCCTCTATCCTATCCAATCCCCTATCCTATCCTTTATCCTATACTATCCTCTATCGTATCCTATTCTCTATCCGATCCTATGCTCTATCCTATCCTATCCTCTATCCTATCCTATTCTGTATCCTATAATATTCTCTATCCTATCCTATCCTCTATCCTATACTATCCTCTATCGTATCCTATCCTCTATCCGATCCTGTCCTCTATCCTATCATATCCTCTATCCTATCCTATTCTCTATCCTATCCTCTACCCTATCCTGTCCTCTATCCTATCCAATCCCCTATCCTATCCTGTATCCTATCCTATCCGATCCTCTATGCTATCCTATCCTCTATAATATCGTATCCTCTATCATATTCTATCCTCTATCCTATAATATCATCTATCGTATCATATTCTCTATCCTATCCTATCCTCTATCCAATCCTATCCTCTATCCTATCCTATCCTCTATCCTATCCTATCGTCTATCCTACCCTATCCTCCATCCTAACCTATCCTCTATCGTCTCCTATCCTCTATCCTATAATATCATCTATCCTATCCTATCCTCTATCCTATCCTATCCTCTATCCTATCCAATCCTCTATCCTATCCTCTATCCTATCCTATCCCATCCAATATCCTATCCTATCCTCTATCCTATCCTATACTCTATCCTATCCTACCGTCTATAATATCGTATCCTCTATCCTATCCTATCCTCTATCCTATCCAATCCTCTATCCTATTCTCTATCCGACCCTATCGTCTATCCTATCCTATCCTCTATAATATCGTATCCTTTATCCTATACTATCCTCTATCCGATCCAATCCCCTATCCTATCATCTATAATATCATATCCTCTATCATATTCTATCCTCTATACAATATTAACATCTATCCTATCCTATTCACTATCCTATCGTATCCTCTTTCCTATTCTATCATCTATCCTATCCTATCCTCTATCCTATCCTATCCTCTATTATATCCTATCCTCTATCCTATCCTATCCTCTATCGTCTGCTCTATCCTATCCTATCCACTAACTATCCTATCCTCAATCCTATCCTATCCACAATCCTATCCACTCCTTTATACTATAAAATCCTCTATCGTATCCTCTATCCTATCCAATCCCCTATCCTATCCTCTATCCGACTATATCCTCTATACTATCCTATCCCCTCTAATATGGTATACTCTATCTTATCGTATCCTCTATCCTATCCTATCATCTATCCTATCAAATTCCCTATCCTATCCTCTATCGTCTCCTATGCTCTATCCTATCCAATCCCCTATCCTATCCTCTATCCTATCCTATCCGATCCTTTATGCTATCCTATCCTCTATAATATCGTATCCTCTATCATATCCTATCCTCTTTCCTATAATATCATCTATACTATCCTATCGTCTATCGTCTCCTATCCTCTATCCGATCCAATCCCCTATCCTATCCTCTATCATATTGTATCCTCTATCCAATAATATCATCTAATCTATTATATTCACTATCCCATCCTATCGTCTATCCTATCCTATCCTCTATCCTCTATCCTCTATCCTATCCTATCCTATCCTCTATCCTATCCTATCCTTTATCCTATCCTATTCTAACCTCTATCCTATCCTATCCTCTATCCTACCCTATCCTATCCTGTATCCTATCCTATCCTCTATCCTATCCTATCCTACCAACTGTAAAAGAAACACCTTGCGCTGCCTTGTATACAAGCGTGTGTCCGTTGCGCGAGGAAGGATTGTCGTTCCTCAGACAATGTTGTGGCGCGCGGTCGTCGCCCCGTGTTTTTCGACACAATAACTGATCGACGACGACTCGAGCTATAAGGTCAGAGTGAAAAACCACCGACACTAGTTTTCGTTTTGAGTTGTCCGTTAAGCGAGTTCAGTTCACGTTCAGACTTGGCAGAGAACATTTAATAAAGCATCTTTCTAAATTACACGATTTAACTTCCTGAAAAGACCCTTCCACTCTACAGTATCAGAAGTGGGATAACTGAACTTTTTTTTTTGGAAACAGTTCGCGAGTTTAGTTAGCGCGTCCGTAAATTTTGGGCTATCCGTTTAGTATTGATTTCGTTAGTAGTGGAAGTTTTCAATAGTCATTTTCAGGATATTTTGGACTGGTTAGAACAAAGAATCTTTTGTGAAATTTTTATCCGTTTGGTAATTTTGTTTAAGAAACAGTGTTCTCGCGTGTTTCATCTTTTGTTTGACTTTGCCTTATTTTGGTTATTGAGAATATTTCGAAAATGCCAAGACTGCCAATTTTGAAAGAATCCATCAGTGATTTCACGGTTTCGGAATTAAGAATCTTACTACGTTCGAGAAATCTGGCAAGCGGAGGTTGGAAGCACGATCTGCTCACACGACTACAAACCGAAATTCCAGATTGTGACGATCACCTGCAAGAATACGTAGAAGAACTCCAAGGATTGCGGGAAGACGGTTTAACAGAACGAGACGATATAGTGGAAAATACATCTTTGTTAATTGGGGAAGCAACAGTTCAAGAGAACAATGCCGTTAGTGCTCGCGAATTCGAACTCCTCCGACGGGAAAAAGAACTTTTGATCCAACCTTCGCGACCCGAAGTCGGTAATGTTTCAGGACGATCCGTGAATATACGCCACATTGCCGAATTGCTGAATGAGTTTTCGGGTGATGGCGACAATTTTGGCAATTGGAAGCGGCAAGTAGAATTGTTGAGGCAAACGTATGAATTAGACGAAAATTCGACGCGCCTGTTGATCCACCAACGATTAAGAGGGAAGGCGTTGAACTGGTTTCGAGCACGATCAACTAACGTATCGCTATCCGTTTCGGGAATTTTTGAAAAGCTACAATCACTGTTCGATCACCGTCCGAACAAACTGTCGTTAAAGGTCGCCCCAGACAAGACGGGCAAGATGCCGAAGTTGTTTGGGCGGCCAGATTCAAGAACACGGGCTAGAAATTTGCCGGTCAGGAATTGGTCTTCGTGCTCGAAATCTTTCCGGGGTCGCCCCGACGTCGTTGGGGCCATAACTTTGAACGTCCAGATGGCCTTTCGAGAGCACGTTGACACGTTCCCTGCTGTGCATGGCACAAAAAAAATGTTTTTAGGGGCTCCACAGCTCCTTAGGTAAACTATCGGTATCTCTCCTCTACAACATCATGGGGATAATAATTGTGCCTGTCGCTTGGTGAAACAGCATCACACATCCTTATGTTATACGTGAATTACACAATTTTTTTAAGGAAATATCCAAATTAGGAAGGGGGTCATTCCATGTGAATTAAATCTTTTTTTGGGGACCATGTTTCGAATTTGGATGAAACTGAAAGATTGAGCCATCATTTTGTAATCTTCGAAATTGTTTAAAGGATACGGACCATCAAAGTTTGCTATTTGGGATGAGTTTTACGAAAACTGCCTACACAACACATTTTATACCACAGATAAAAGACATAAAAACAAAAAGATAAAAACAAAGATAAAAAACATTTTCTTTTTTTAATCATCATCGCAAGAGACTGTTCTTTTTAAATAATTCATCGTTTTATATTCGAATGTGATTACTTAATGCAAAAATATTACTAATATCTTTGTTTTGCAAATTTTACCATCGGTTGAAGTGTTAAAAAATGTGAAAAAAATATTAACAATTTTCATAACAAAATTTATTTTTAAAAACTAACAAATTAAAAACGAAATTAATGATAAATGAATGTTATTCGCTATCCGACTCATTCTCAGTACTTTCAATGTGATCCCTGTTCACGTTCTTCCAAACAATCTGGATCTATCTTTACATTCTTATTATTTTCGGATAGGCACGAAACGTATAGTGAAAGCAAATTAAGAATAAATAAAAATGATTGACATATTATTATTGCAAAATTGTTTATGCATAGAAATTATTATTATGATTATTAATAACAATTTCCATTCTCATATACATACGCATTTAGTGTCATACGCATTCTATGCAAAAGGAATGTATTTAATATCGTGATATACACGAATATTGAATTTTTCCAGTAAATTCTGCACCGTGACTGCGTCCGTATCCGCAGAGATTTCTAACGCTGCTCAATCTTGTCTGTGGGTTGCCCGTGGGCAACACGCTCCAGCATAGGCATCTCGGGGGTGTAGAGGGGAGTAAACAGTTCTGCGGTTTTCGGCACTTGGCCTTTGTTGCGAGGACCGTCGAGCGCCTCTCAAGTGGCCTGTCAGTTCGCTCGGTCCTTATGGGCAGCGACTTCGGCCGCCCAAACAACTTCGGCATCTTGCCCGTCTTGTTTGGGCGGACCTTTAGAAGGAAATTAGAAGCACGTATTTGGAAGAAAAATGAATTTTTCGCCGATTATTTTCACGATAAACTGACACTAGCCGAAGAAGTCAGTATCGACCAGGAAGAGTTAATTGACGTTGTTATCGATGGTATATCTGACACCGAATTGCGGAACCAGGCAAGGATGCAATGCTTCGAAACAACAGATCAAATGCTGAAAGCGTTTTCGAAACTGACATTGGAGGATCCGAAACTTATTCAAGAGAGGAAAGAAGTGAAGTGGCCTGCGATAACGAAGAGGGCAGGAACGACGTCTCAAGGAATTCGTCGTGAAGATAAATGTTATAATTGCAATACCAGTGGTCACCTACAACGAGATTGCCGCCAGCCAAAGCGTGATTGGGGATCGTGTTTCAAATGTGGAAGCCGGTCGCACAAAGTCGATAGCTGCCCACAAAACCGGCAAGAAAGCAACGATTCTCTACCCAGAGCGTCACGGCAGGGATCATCGAGGCCGACGACTGTCAATCTGGTACAACCAACGTCGACGCAGACTCCATTTATGGTACCATTTAAATTTTCGCTGCATACTCACGATGGTAATACTTGTGATTATTCTCTATCTGCTATGAACGATTCAGGTTCTCCCGTCAGTTTGATTAAGTCTAGTTTTATACCCGTAGCGTTTCGGTCACCTTATCAACGTACAGATTCGTTTAGCGGGATCAATGGTTCACCTTTGAACGTTGAAGGCATTTTTGAAACGACTGTTTGTATAAATAATGTAGATATTTTCATGAAATTTTTAATCGTTCCGGATACTACTATGTATTACGCCGTTATTTTGGGACGAGACTATATATTAAATCCTTCGTTAAAAATAACACTAGGACAACAATTCCAAATAGAGTGTGTCGACGATTTCGAAAAACAAATTTTACAGATTCAGTACGTCGATGGGTCAACGGACCCAATAAAAAATTTAGATATAAACCCCGAAATGTCGGGCTTAACCGAGGCTGTTAAAAATTTATTTTTCGAAGCACTAAACTCTTGCGATAATAACAGCATTACTCCTACCGGTTTCGAGATGGCGATCGAGTTAAAAAATACGCAGCCTATTAGCTTTCGCCCCAGGAGACTCTCCTTCGCCGATAAAGGAAAATTGAAGGAACTTTTAGACACTTTGCTTAGAGATAAGATTATCCAACCAAGTAACTCTCCGTACGCGAGTCCAATTGTGTTAGTACGGAAGAAAACAGGCGACGTGAGGTTGTGCGTAGACTATCGAGCATTGAATGCAATAACAATTCGAGATAATTACCCAACCCCGCTCATTGATGATCATTTGGACCAATTGAAAGGAAAAAAATATTTTTCTAAACTCGATTTACGTAATGGCTTTCATCACGTTAAAATGGCTAACGAATCCGTGAAGTATACTTCCTTCGTAACGCCACTCGGTCAATACGAATATTTGAAAATGCCTTTTGGCCTAACAAACGCACCGCGTGTATTCCAACGTTATTTATCTAACATTTTCCGTGAATTATTAAACGATCATAAAATATTATTGTATTTTGACGACATATTGGTCGCAACAACCACAATAGACGATCATTTAAATATTCTGCGTAGTGTTTTTAGTTTAGCTGCTCAATATCAATTAGAGTTTCGTTGGGATAAATGCTCCCTTTTGTACACACATGTGAACTATTTGGGTTATTTGGTAGACGAGACAGGAATACGGCCTAGCAAAGAAAACGTAGAATCTGTTCTGAATTACCCTATTCCGAAGAATACCAAAGAACTACATCGGTTTGTTTGCCTAGCCAGTTACTTCCGTCGATTTATTAAAAATTTCTCAATTTTAGCGAAACCTCTTTACGATATAATAAAAATGAACGCAGAATTTCGATTTGGTCCGAACGAACATCAAGCTTTCGAAATTTTGAAACAACGATTAGCAGAGGAACCTGTCTTAGCAATTTATGACCCGAAATTGGTAACAGAATTGCATTGCGACGCCAGTGCTAGTGGATTTGGAGCTATCTTGCTTCAGAAACAGACAGACGGACCTTTTCGACCAGTATTTTACTTCAGCAAGCGTGCAAGTACCCCGGAATCAAAGTACCATAGTTTTGAATTAGAATGTTTATCCGTCATTTACGCAATTAAGAGATTTGATATCTATCTGTCTGGAATACATTTTAAAATAATTACAGATTGTGACAGTTTTCGATTAACTCTGAGCAAACAAAATGTAAATCCACGTATTTACCGATGGGCTTTATTTTTAGAAAATTACGATTACGAGATAGAACATCGACGTAACGAGAGAATGAACCACGTAGATGCATTGAGCAGGTGTCATAATGTATTAGTTTTAGAGGGGAACACGTTCGAGCAAGTTCTAGCGTTAAAACAATGCCAAGACGAGACCATTCAGGCTATTCGGAAACGTTTGGAAATAACCGAAGACAAAGTTTACGAGCTTAGAAATGGTTTAGTATATCGGAAAGCAGGAAAAAACAAGTTATTATTTTATGTGCCACGGATATTAGAATCAAATGTATTGCGTGCCTCCCACGACGATTTGGGGCATTTAGGTGTCGGAAAAGTGGTCCAGCACATTACACAGGTATACTGGTTTCCGAACATACGACAAAAAGTTAAGCAGCACATTCGGAATTGTCTCAAGTGTATAGAGTTTTCCCCCTTGGAAGGCCGAAGCGAAGGGCTTTTAAACAATATTCCGAAAGACAATGTACCATTTAACACGATACATATAGATCATTGCGGTCCGTTTGAGAAAAGCGGGCGTAGTTATAAATTCATACTATTAGTTGTCGATGCATTTACAAAATTTATTAGATTGTTCGCGTGCAAGTCCACAACGACCGAGGAAGTTATTAAACATCTTAACGATTATTTCCGAAGTTACAGCAAGCCCAAAGGTATAATTAGCGATCGCGGATCCTGTTTCACGTCGAACATTTTTAAAGAATTTATTGATGAAGCAGGAATAAGCCACGTGCTAATAGCTGTCGGAACACCTCGAGCCAACGGACAGGCTGAAAGATATAATAGATTAATAACGCCAATGTTAGCGAAATTATGCGAAGCACCCAAGGATTGGTCTTACGTTCTCGATAATGTAGAATACGCTATAAACAACACAATTTGCCAATCAACGGGAACTACTCCCAGCAAATTACTTTTCGGTGTGGACCAAGCAGGTAAAGTGAATGATAGCGTACGACCAATTCTTCTCGATAATATTGATCAATCGAGAGATTTAGTTGCGATAAGAAACAATGCGTGCGCCGTTATTGATAAGATGCAAGATCGCAATAAATTACTATATGATCGGCGTCACAAACCGAGCACTCAATATGGAGTCGGAGATTATGTATTGATTAGGAATCACGACGTTACGCCAGGAGTCAATAAAAAGTTAATACCTAAGTTTAAAGGCCCATATGAAGTAATTAAGGTGTTAGATTATGATCGATACGTAGTCAGCGATATCGATGGGTTTCAACGAAAACGTATACCCTTTTCGACGGTCGTAGGGCCCGACCAAATGAAACTCTGGCCAAATAATCGTGATGACTAATAATTTTATCTCATTTTATGTTACAATTTTATTTTTTTTTTGTGATTCCATTTTATCATATCTTTGTATATCGTTTCTTTTGTTTATTGCTCTGTTAGTCGCTGCGAAATCGACTTTGACCGAGGACGGTCATGGTGTCAGAATAGGCCGAACTGTAAAAGAAACACCTTGCGCTGCCTTGTATACAAGCGTGTGTCCGTTGCGCGAGGAAGGATTGTCGTTCCTCAGAAAATGTTGTGGCGCGCGGTCGTCGCCCCGTGTTTTTCGACACAATAACTGATCGACGACGACTCGAGCTATAAGGTCAGAGTGAAAAACCGCCGACACTAGTTTTCGTTTTGAGTTGTCCGTTAAGCGAGTTCAGTTCACGTTCAGACTTGGCAGAGAACATTTAATAAAGCATCTTTCTAAATTACACGATTTAACTTCCTGAAAAGACCCTTCCACTCTACACCTCAATCCTATCCTATCCTCTATCCTATCCTATCCTCTATCCTATCCTATCCTCTATCCTATCCTATCCTCTATCCTATCCTCTATCCTATCCTATCCTCTATCCTATCCTATCCTCTATCCTATCCTCTATCCTATCCTATCCTCTATCCTATCCTATCCTCTATCCTATCCTATCCTCTATCCTATCCTATCCTATCCTCTATCCTATCCTATCCTCTATCCTATCCTATCCTCTATCATATCCTATCCTCTATCCTATCCTATCCTCTATCCTATCCTATCCTCTATCCTATTCTATCCTACCCTCAATCCTATCCTATACTCTATCGTCTCCTGTCCTGTATCCTATCCAATCCCCGATCCTATCCTCTATCCTACCCTTTCCGCTATGCTATCCTATTCTCTACAATATCGTATCCTCTGTCCTATCCTTCCTCTATCCTACGATATCATCTATCCTATCCTACAATATCATCTATCCTATCCTATCCTATCCTCTATCCTAACCTATCCTCTATCCTATCCTATCCTCTATCCTATCCTATCCTCTATCCTATCCTATCCTCTATCCTATCCTATCCTATCCTCTATCCTACCCTATCCTCTATCCTACCCTATCCTCTATCCTATCCTATCCTCTATCCTATCCTATCCTCTATCCTATCCTATCCTCTATCCTATCTTATCCCCTATCCTATCCTATCCTCTATCCTATCCTATCCTCTATACTATCCAATTCCCTATCCTGTCCTCTATCGTCTCCTATCCTCTATCGTCTCCTATCCTCTATCCTATCCAATCCCCTATCCTATCCTCTATCCTATCCTATCCGATCCTCTATGCTATCCTATCCTCTATAATATCGTATCCTCTATCATATCCTATCCTCTTTCCTATAATATCATCTATACTACCCTATCGTCTATCGTCTCCTATCCTCTATCCGATCCAATCCCCTATCCTATCCTCTATGATATTGTATCCTCTATCCAATAATATCATCTAATCTATTATATTCACTATCCCATCCTTTCGTCTATCCTATCCTATCCTCTATCCTCTATCCTATCCTATCCTCTATCCTATCCTATCGTCTATCCTATCCTATCCTCTATTCTATCCTATCCTCTATCCTATCCTATCCTCTATCCTATCCTATCCTCTATCCTATCCTATCCTCTATCCTATCCTATCCTCTATCCTATCCTATCCTCTATCCTATCCTATCCTCTATCCTATCCTATCCTCTATACTATATAATTCCCTATCCTATCCTCTATCGTCTCCTATCCTCTATCCTATGCAATCCCCTATCCTATCCTCTATCCTATCGTATCCGATCCTCTATGCTATCCTATCCTGTATAATATCGTATCCTCTATCATATCCTATCCTCTTTCCTATAATATCATCTATATTACCCTATCGTCTATCGTCTCCTATCCCCTATCCGATCCAATCCCCTATCCTATCCTCTATGATATTGTATCCTCTATCCAATAATATCATCTAATCTATTATATTCACTATCCCATCCTTTCGTCTATCCTATCCTATCCTCTATCCTCTATCCTATCCTATCCTATCCTCTATCCTATCCTATCCTCTATCCTATCCTATCCTCTATTCTATCCTATCCTCTATCCTATTCCATCCTCTATCCTATCCTATCCTCTATCCTATCCTATCCTCTATCCTATCCTATCCTATCCTCTATCCTATCCTATCCTCTATCCTATCCTATCCTCTATACTATATAATTCCCTATCCTATCCTCTATCGTCTCCTATCCTCTATCCTATCCAATCCCCTATCCTATCCTCTATCCTATCGTATCCGATCCTCTATGCTATCCTATCCTGTATAATATCGTATCCTCTATCATATCCTATCCTCTTTCCTATAATATCATCTATATTACCCTATCGTCTATCGTCTCCTATCCTCTATCCGATCCAATCCCCTATCCTATCCTCTATGATATTGTATCCTCTATCCAATAATATCATCTAATCTATTATATTCACTATCCCATCCTTTCGTGTATCCTATCCTATCCTCTATCCTCTATCCTATCCTATCCTCTATCCTCTATCCTATCCTATCCTCTATCCTATCCTATCCTCTATCCTATCCTATCCTCTATTCTATCCTATCCTCTATCCTATCCTATCCTATCCTCTATCCTATCCTATCCTCTATCCCATCCTATCCTCTATCCTATCCTATCCTCTATCCTATCCTATCCTGTATCATATCCTATCCTATATCATATCATATCCTCTATCCTATCCAATCCTCTCTCCTATCCGATCGACTATCCTATCCTATCCTCTATAATATCGTTTCCTCTATCTTATCCTATCCTCTATCCTATCCTATCCTCTATCCTATCCTATCCTCTATCCTATCCTATAGTCTATCCTATCCTATCCTCTATCCTATCCTATCCTCTATCCTATCCTATCCTCAATCCTATCCTATCCTCTATCCTATCCTATCCTCTATCCTATCCTATTCTATCCTCTATCCTATCCTATCCTCTATCCTATCCTATCCTCTATAATATCGTATCCTCTATCATATTGTACCCTCTATCCAATAATATCATCAATCCTATAATATTCACTATCTTATCCTATCCTCTATCCTATCCTATCCTCTATCATATCCAATCCCCTATCCTATCCTCTATCGTCTCCCATCCTCTATACTATCCTCTAGCCTATCCTATTCTCTATCCTGTCCTCTATCCTATCCTATCCTCTATCATATCCTATCCTATATCATATCATATCCTCTAGCCTATCCAATCCTCTCTCCTATCCGATCGACTATCCTATAATATCCCCTATAATATCGTTTCCTATATCATATCCTATCCTCTATCGTCTCCTATCCTCTATCCTATCCAATCCTCTATCCTATCCCGTATCCTATCCTATCCTCTATCCTATCCTATCCTCTATCCGATCGAATCCCCTATCCTATCCTCTATAATATCGCATCCTCTATCCTATCCTATCCTATCCTCTATCCTATCCAATCCCCTATCCTATGCTCTATCCGATCCTATCCTCTATAATATCGTATCCTCTTTCATATTCTATCCTCTATCATATAATATCATCTATTGTATCCTATTCTCTATCCTATCCTATCCTCTATCCTATCCATTCCCCTATCCTACCCAATCCCCTATCCTATTCTCTAACGTATCCTATCCTCTATAATATCGTATCCTCTATCCTATCCTATCCTCTATAATATCCTATCCTCTATCCTATCCTATTCTGTATCCTATACTCTACCCTATCCTATCCTCTATCTTATCCTATCCTCTATCCTATCCAATCCTCGATCCTATCATCTATCCTATCCTCTATCGTATCCTATCCTCTAAACGATCCTCTCCTCTATACTATCCTATCCTCTATGCTATCATATCCTTTATCCTATCCTATACTCTATCCTATCCTATTCTCTATCCTATCCTCTACCCTATCCTATCCTCTATCCTATCCAATCACCTATCCTATCCTCTATCCGATCCTATCCTCTATCCTATCCTATTCTGTATCCTATACTCTACCCTATCCTATCCTCTATCCTATCCTATAATCTATCCTATCCTATCCTCTACCCTATCCTATCCTCTATCCTATCCTATCCTCTATCCTATCCAATTCCCTATCCTATCCTCTATCCTGTCCTATCCTCTATCGTATACTATTCTCTATCCTATCCTCTACTATATCCTATCCTCTATCCTATCCTCCCTTCTATACTACCCAATCCCCTATCCTATCCTCTATACGATCCTATCCTCTATGCTATCTTATCCTCTATCCGATCCTATCCTTCATCCTATCCTATCCTCTATCCTATCCTATTCTGTATCCTATACTCTACCCTATCCTATCCTCTATCGTATCCTATCCTCTATCCTATCCAATCCTCGATCCTATCATCTATCCTATCCTCTATCGTATCCTATCCTCTAAACGATCCTCTCCTCTATCCGATCCTATCCTCTATACTATCCTATCCTCTATCCTATCCTATTCTCTATCCTATCCTCTACCCTATCCTATCCTCTATCCTATAATATCATTTACCCTATACTATTCTCTATCCTATCCTATCCTCTATCCTATACTATCCTCTATCGTATCCTATCCTCTATCCGATCCTATCCTCTATCCTATCCTATCCTCTATCCTATCCTCTATCCTATCCTATTCTGTATCCTATACTCTACCCTACCCTATCCTCTATCCTATCCTATCCTCTATCCTATAATATCCTCTATCCTATCCTATCCTCTATCCTATCCAATCCCCTATCCTATCCTCTATCCGATCCTATCCTCTATCCTATCCTATCCTCTATCCTATCCTATTCTCTATCCTATCCTCTACCCTATCCTATCCTCCATCCTATACTATCATCTATCCTATCCAATTCTCTATCCTATCCTCTATCGTCTGCTCTATCCTATCCAATCCACTATCCTATCCTATCCTCAATAATATCCTATCCTATATCCTACCCCAACCACCTATCCTATCCTCCATCCTATCCTATCCTCTATCCTATCCAATCCCCTAACCTATCCTCTATGCGATCCTATCCTCTACCCTATCCTATCCTCTATCCTATCCTATCCTCTATCCTATCCTATCCTCTACCCTATCCTATCCTCTATCCTATCCTATCCTCTATCCTATCCAATCCCCTATCCTATCCTTTATCCGATCCTATCCTCTATCCTATCCTATCCTCTATCCTATCCTATTCTCTATCCTATCCTCTACCCTATCCTATCCTCCATCCTATACTATCATCTATCCTATCATATTCTCTATCCTATCCTCTATCGTCTGCTCTATCCTATCCTATCCACTATCCTATCCTATCCTCAAAACTATCCTATCCTCTATCCTATCCAATCACCTATCCTATCCTCTATACGATCCTATCCTCTATGCTATCTTATCCTCTATCCGATCATATACTTTATCCTATCCTATCCTCTATCCTATCCTATTCTGTATCCTATACTCTACCCTATCCTATCCTCTATCGTATCCTATCCTCTATCCGATCCTATCCTCTATCCTATCCTATCCTCTATAATATCCTATTCTCTATCCTATCCTCTACCCTATCCTATCCTCTATCCTATCCTATCCTCTATGGTATCCTATCCTCTATCCTATCCTATTCTGTATCCTATACTCTACCCTATCCTATCCTCTATCCGATCCTATCCTCTATCCTATCCTATCCTATTCTCTATCCTATCCTCTACCCTATCCTATCCTCTATCCGATCCTATCCTCTATCCTATCCTATTCTGTATCCTATACTCTACCCTATCCTATCCTCTATCCTATCCTATAATCTATCCTATCCTATCCTCTACCCCATCCTATCCTCTATCCTATCCTATCCTCTATCCTATCCAATCCCCTATCCTATCCTCTATCCTGTCCCATCCTCTATCCTATCCAATCCCCTAACCTATCCTCTATCCGATGCTATCCTCTACCCTATCCTATCCTCTATCCTATCCTATCCTCTATCCTATCCTCTATCCTATCCTATCCTCTATCCTATAATATCATCTATTCTATACTATTCTCTATCCTATCCTATCCTCTATCCTATACTATCCTCTATCGTATCCTATCCTCTATCGTATCCTATCCTCTATCCGATCCTATCCTCTATCCTATCCTATCCTCTATCCTATCCTATTCTCTATTCTATCCTCTACCCTATCCTATCCTCTATCGTATCCTATTCTGTATAATATACTCTACCCTATCCTATCCTCTATCCGATCCTATCCTCTATCCTATCCTATCCTATTCTCTATCCTATCCTATTCTGTATAATATACTCTACCCTATCCTATCCTGTATCCGATCCTATCCTCTATCCTATCCTATCCTATTCTCTATCCTATCCTCTACCCTATCCTATCCTCTATCCTATCCAATCACCTATCCTATCCTCTATCCTATCCTATTCTGTATCCTATACTCTACCCTATCCTATACTCTATCCTATCCTGTAATCTATCCTATCCTATCCTCTACCCTATCCTATCCTCTATCCTATCCAATCACCTATCCTATCCTCTATCCTATCCTATTCTGTATCCTATACTCTACCCTATCCTATACTCTATCCTATCCTGTAATCTATCCTATCCTATCCTCTACCCTATCCTATCATCTATCCTATACTATTCTCTATCCAATCCTATCCTCTATCCTATACTATCCTCTATCGTATCCTATCCTCTATCGTATCCTATCCTCTACCCTATCCTATCCTCTATCCTATCCTATCCTCTATACTATCCTATCCTCTACCCTATCATATCCTCTATCCTATCCTATCCTCTATCCTATCCAATCCCCTAACCTATCCTCCATCCGATCCTATCCTCTACCCTATCCTATCCTCTATCCTATCCTATCCTCTACCCTATCCTATTCTGTATCCTATACTCTACCCTATCCTATCCAATCCCCTATCCTCTCCTTTATCCGATGCTATCCTCTACCCTATCCTATCCTCTATCCTATTCTATCCTCTATCCTATCCAATCCACTATCCTATCCTCTATTCTATCCTCTATCGTATCCTATCCTCTATCCGATCCTATCCTCTATACTATCCTATCCTCTATCCCATCCTATTCTCTATCCTATCCTCGACCCTATCCTATCCTCTATCCTATAATATCCTCTATCCTATAATATCATTTACCCTATACTATTCTCTATCCTATCCTATCCTCTATCCTATACTATCCTCTATCGTATCCTATCCTCTATCCGATCCTATCCTCTATCCTATACTATCATCTATCCTATCCTCTATCCTATCCTATTCTGTATCCTATACTCTACCCTACCCTATCCTCTATCCTATCCTATCCACTATCCTATAATATCCTCTATCCTATCCTATCCTCTATCCTATCCAATCCCCTATCCTATCCTCTATACGATCCTATCCTCTATCCTATCCTATCCTCTATCCTATCCTATTCTCTATCCTATCCTCTACCCTATCCTATCCTCCATCCTATACTATCATCTATCCTATCCAATTCTCTATCCTATCCTCTATTGTCTGCTCTATCCTATCCAATCCACTATCCTATCCTATCCTCAATAATATCCTATCCTATATCCTACCCCAACCACCTATCCTATCCTCCATCCTATCCTATCCTCTATCCTATCCAATCCCCTAACCTATCCTCTATCCGATCCTATACTCTACCCTATCCTATTCTCTATCCTATCCTATCCTCTATCCTATCCTATCCTCTACCCTATCCTATCCTCTATCCTATCCTATCCTCTATCCTATCCAATCCCCTATCCTATCCTTTATCCGATCCTATCCTCTATCCTATCCTATCCTCTATCCTATCCTATTCTCTATCCTATCCTCTACCCTATCCTATCCTCCATCCTATACTATCATCTATCCTATCATATTCTCTATCCTATCCTCTATCGTCTGCTCTATCCTATCCTATCCACTATCCTATCCTATCCTCAAAACTATCCTATCCTCTATCCTATCCAATCACCTATCCTATCCTCTATACGATCCTATCCTCTATGCTATCTTATCCTCTATCCGATCATATACTTTATCCTATCCTATCCTCTATCCTATCCTATTCTGTATCCTATACTCGACCCTATCCTATCCTCTATCGTATCCTATCCTCTATCCGATCCTATCCTCTATCCTATCCTATCCTCTATCCTATCCTATTCTCTATCCTATCCTATCCTCTATGGTATCCTATCCTCTATCCTATCCTATTCTGTATCCCATACTCTACCCTATCCTATCCTCTATGCGATCCTATCCTCTATCCTATCCTATCCTATTCTCTATCCCATCCTCTACCCTATCCTATCCTCTATCCTATCCAATCACCTATCCTATCCTCTATCCGATGCTATCCTCTATCCTATCCTATTCTGTATCCTATACTCTACCCTATCCTATCCTCTATCCTATCCTATAATCTATCCTATCCTATCCTCTACCCCATCCTATCCTCTATCCTATCCTATCCTCTATCCTATCCAATCCCCTATCCTATCCTCTATCCTGTCCTATCCTCTATCGTATACTATTCTCTATCCTATCCTCTACTATATCCTATCCTCTATCCTATCCTCCCTTCTATACTACCCAATCCCCTATCCTATCCTCTATACGATCCTATCCTCTATGCTATCTTATCCTCTATCCGATCCTATCCTTCATCCTATCCTATCCTCTATCCTATCCTATTCTGTATCCTATACTCTACCCTATCCTATCCTCTATCTTATCCTATCCTCTATCCTATCTAATCCTCGATCCTATCATCTATCATATCCTCTATCGTATCCTATCCTCTAAACGATCCTCTCCTCTATACTATCCTATCCTCTATGCTATCATATCCTTTATCCTATCCTATACTCTATCCTATCCTATTCTCTATCCTATCCTCTACCCTATCCTATCCTCTATCCTATCCAATCACCTATCCTATCCTCTATCCGATCCTATCCTCTATCCTATCCTATTCTGTATCCTATACTCTACCCTATCCTATCCTCTATCCTATCCTATAATCTATCCTATCCTATCCTCTACCCTATCCTATCCTCTATCCTATCCTATCCTCTATCCTATCCAATTCCCTATCCTATCCTCTATCCTGTCCTATCCTCTATCGTATACTATTCTCTATCCTATCCTCTACTATATCCTATCCTCTATCCTATCCTCCCTTCTATACTACCCAATCCCCTATCCTATCCTCTATACGATCCTATCCTCTATGCTATCTTATCCTCTATCCGATCCTATCCTTCATCCTATCCTATCCTCTATCCTATCCTATTCTGTATCCTATACTCTACCCTATCCTATCCTCTATCGTATCCTATCCTCTATCCTATCCAATCCTCGATCCTATCATCTATCCTATCCTCTATCGTATCCTATCCTCTAAACGATCCTCTCCTCTATACTATCCTATCCTCTATGCTATCATATCCTTTATCCTATCCTATCCTCTATCCTATCCTATTCTCTATCCTATCCTCTACCCTATCCTATCCTGTATCCTATCCTATCCTCTATCCTATCCTATCCTCTATACTACCCAATCCCCTATCCTATCCTCTATACGATCCTATCCTCTATGCTATCTTATCCTCTATCCGATCCTATCCTTTATCCTATCCTATCCACTATCCTATCCTATTCTGTATCCTATACTCTACCCTATCCTATCCTCTATCGTATCCTATCCTCTATCCTATCCAATCCTCGATCCTATCCTCTATCCTATCCTCTATCGTATCCTATCCTCTAAACGATCCTATCCTCTATACTATCCTATCCTCTATCCTATCTTATCCTCTATCCGATCCTATCCTCTATCCTATCCTATCCTCTATCCTCTCCTATTCTGTATCCTATACTCTACCCTATCCTATCCTCTATCCGTTCCTATCCTCTATCCTATCCTATCCTATCCTATTCTCTATCCTATCCTATTCTGTATAATATACTCTACCCTATCCTATCCTCTATCCGATCCTATCCTCTATCCTATCCTATCCTATTCTCTATCCTATCCTCTACCTTATCCTATCCTCTATCCTATCCAATCACCTATCCTATCCTCTATCCTATCCTATTCTGTATCCTATACTCTACCCTATCCTATACTCTATCCTATCCTGTAATCTATCCTATCCTATCCTCTACCCTATCCTATCATCTATCCTATACTATTCTCTATCCTATCCTATCCTCTATCCTATACTATCCTCTATCGTATCCTATCCTCTATCGTATCCTATCCTCTATCCGATCCTATCCTCTATACTATCGTATCCTCTACCCTATCATATCCTCTATCCTATCCTATCCTCTATCCTATCCAATCCCCTAACCTATCCTCTATCCGATGCTATCCTCTACCCTATCCTATCCTCTATCCTATCCTATCCTCTATCCTATCCTATCCTCTACCCTATCCTATTCTGTATCCTATACTCTACCCTATCCTATCCAATCCCCTATCCTCTCCTTTATCCGATCCTATCCTCTACCCTATCCTATCCTCTATCCTATTCTATCCTCTATCCTATCCAATCCACTATCCTATCCTCTATTCTATCCTCTATCGTATCCTATCCTCTATCCGATCCTATCCTCTATACTATCCTATCCTCTATCCTATCCTATTCTCTATCCTATCCTCTACCCTATCCTATCCTCTATCCTATAACATCATTTACCCTATACTATTCTCTATCCTATCCTATCCTCTATCCTATACTATCCTCTATCGTATCCTATCCTCTATCCGATCCTATCCTCTATCCTATCCTATCCTCTATCCTATCCTCTATCCTATCCTATTCTGTATCCTATACTCTACCCTACCCTATCCTCTATCCTATCCTATCCTCTATCCTATCCTCTATCCGATCCTATCCTCTATCCTATCCTATCCTCTATCCTATCCTATTCTCTATCCTATCCTCTACCCTATCCTATCCTCCATCCTATACTATCATCTATCCTATCCAATTCTCTATCCTATCCTCTATCGTCTGCTCTATCCTATCCAATCCACTATCCTATCCTATCCTCAATAATATCCTATCCTATATCCTACCCCAACCACCTATCCTATCCTCCATCCTATCCTATCCTCTATCCTATCCAATCCCCTAACCTATCCTCTATGCGATCCTATCCTCTACCCTATCCTATCCTCTATCCTATCCTATCCTCTATCCTATCCTATCCTCTACCCTATCCTATCCTCTATCCTATCCTATCCTCTATCCTATCCAATCCCCTATCCTATCCTTTATCCGATCCTATCCTCTATCCTATCCTATCCTCTATCCTATCCTATTCTCTATCCTATCCTCTACCCTATCCTATCCTCTACCCTATCCTATTCTGTATCCTATACTCTACCCTATCCTATCCAATCCCCTATCCTCTCCTTTATCCGATCCTATCCTCTACCCTATCCTATCCTCTATCCTATTCTATCCTCTATCCTATCCAATCCACTATCCTATCCTCTATTCTATCCTCTATCGTATCCTATCCTCTATCCGATCCTATCCTCTATACTATCCTATCCTCTATCCTATCCTATTCTCTATCCTATCCTCTACCCTCTCCTATCCTCTATCCTATAATATCATTTACCCTATACTATTCTCTATCCTATCCTATCCTCTATCCTATACTATCCTCTATCGTATCCTATCCTCTATCCGATCCTATCCTCTATACGATCCTATCCTCTATGCTATCTTATCCTCTATCCGATCCTATCCTTTATCCTATCCTATCCACTATCCTATCCTATTCTGTATCCTATACTCTACCCTATCCTATTCTCTATCCTATCCTCTACCCTATCCTATCCTCTATCCTATAATATCATTTACCCTATACTATTCTCTATCCTATCCTATCCTCTATCCTATACTATCCTCTATCGTATCCTATCCTCTATCCGATCCTATCCTCTATCCTATCCTATCCTCTATCCTATCCTCTATCCTATCCTATTCTGTATCCTATACTCTACCCTACCCTATCCTCTATCCTATCCTATCCTCTATCCTATCCTCTATCCGATCCTATCATCTATCCTATCCTATCCTCTATCCTATCCTATTCTCTATCCTATCCTCTACCCTATCCTATCCTCCATCCTATACTATCATCTATCCTATCCAATTCTCTATCCTATCCTCTATCGTCTGCTCTATCCTATCCAATCCACTATCCTATCCTATCCTCAATAATATCCTATCCTATATCCTACCCCAACCACCTATCCTATCCTCCATCCTATCCTATCCTCTATCCTATCCAATCCCCTAACCTATCCTCTATGCGATCCTATCCTCTACCCTATCCTATCCTCTATCCTATCCTATCCTCTATCCTATCCTATCCTCTACCCTATCCTATCCTCTATCCTATCCTATCCTCTATCCTATCCAATCCCCTATCCTATCCTTTATCCGATCCTATCCTCTATCCTATCCTATCCTCTATCCTATCCTATTCTCTATCCTATCCTCTACCCTATCCTATCCTCTACCCTATCCTATTCTGTATCCTATACTCTACCCTATCCTATCCAATCCCCTATCCTCTCCTTTATCCGATCCTATCCTCTACCCTATCCTATCCTCTATCCTATTCTATCCTCTATCCTATCCAATCCACTATCCTATCCTCTATTCTATCCTCTATCGTATCCTATCCTCTATCCGATCCTATCCTCTATACTATCCTATGCTCTATCCTATCCTATTCTCTATCCTATCCTCTACCCTCTCCTATCCTCTATCCTATAATATCATTTACCCTATACTATTCTCTATCCTATCCTATCCTCTATCCTATACTATCCTCTATCGTATCCTATCCTCTATCCGATCCTATCCTCTATACGATCCTATCCTCTATGCTATCTTATCCTCTATCCGATCCTATCCTTTATCCTATCCTATCCACTATCCTATCCTATTCTGTATCCTATACTCTACCCTATCCTATTCTCTATCCTATCCTCTACCCTATCCTATCCTCTATCCTATAATATCATTTACCCTATACTATTCTCTATCCTATCCTATCCTCTATCCTATACTATCCTCTATCGTATCCTATCCTCTATCCGATCCTATCCTCTATCCTATCCTATCCTCTATCCTATCCTCTATCCTATCCTATTCTGTATCCTATACTCTACCCTACCCTATCCTCTATCCTATCCTATCCTCTATCCTATCCTCTATCCGATCCTATCATCTATCCTATCCTATCCTCTATCCTATCCTATTCTCTATCCTATCCTCTACCCTATCCTATCCTCCATCCTATACTATCATCTATCCTATCCAATTCTCTATCCTATCCTCTATCGTCTGCTCTATCCTATCCAATCCACTATCCTATCCTATCCTCAATAATATCCTATCCTATATCCTACCCCAACCACCTATCCTATCCTCCATCCTATCCTATCCTCTATCCTATCCAATCCCCTAACCTATCCTCTATGCGATCCTATCCTCTACCCTATCCTATCCTCTATCCTATCCTATCCTCTATCCTATCCTATCCTCTACCCTATCCTATCCTCTATCCTATCCTATCCTCTATCCTATCCAATCCCCTATCCTATCCTTTATCCGATCCTATCCTCTATCCTATCCTATCCTCTATCCTATCCTATTCTCTATCCTATCCTCTACCCTATCCTATCCTCTACCCTATCCTATTCTGTATCCTATACTCTACCCTATCCTATCCAATCCCCTATCCTCTCCTTTATCCGATCCTATCCTCTACCCTATCCTATCCTCTATCCTATTCTATCCTCTATCCTATCCAATCCACTATCCTATCCTCTATTCTATCCTCTATCGTATCCTATCCTCTATCCGATCCTATCCTCTATACTATCCTATGCTCTATCCTATCCTATTCTCTATCCTATCCTCTACCCTCTCCTATCCTCTATCCTATAATATCATTTACCCTATACTATTCTCTATCCTATCCTATCCTCTATCCTATACTATCCTCTATCGTATCCTATCCTCTATCCGATCCTATCCTCTATACGATCCTATCCTCTATGCTATCTTATCCTCTATCCGATCCTATCCTTTATCCTATCCTATCCACTATCCTATCCTATTCTGTATCCTATACTCTACCCTATCCTATCCTCTATCGTATCCTATCCTCTATCCTATCCAATCCTCGATCCTATCCTCTATCCTATCCTCTATCGTATCCTATCCTCTAAACGATCCTATCCTCTATACTATCCTATCCTCTATGCTATCTTATCCTCTATCCGATCCTATCCTCTATCCTATCCTATCCTCTATCCTCTCCTATTCTGTATCCTATACTCTACCCTATCCTATCCTCTATCAGTTCCTATCCTCTATCCTATCCTATCCTATCCTATTCTCTATCCTATCCTATTCTGTATAATATACTCTACCCTATCCTATCCTCTATCCGATCCTATCCTCTATCCTATCCTATCCTATTCTCTATCCTATCCTCTACCTTATCCTATCCTCTATCCTATCCAATCACCTATCCTATCCTCTATCCTATCCTATTCTGTATCCTATACTCTACCCTATCCTATACTCTATCCTATCCTGTAATCTATCCTATCCTATCCTCTACCCTATCCTATCCTCTATCCTATTCTATCCTCTATCCTATCCAATCCACTATCCTATCCTCTATTCTATCCTCTATCGTATCCTATCCTCTATCCGATCCTATCCTCTATACTATCCTATCCTCTATCCTATCCTATTCTCTATCCTATCCTCTACCCTATCCTATCCTCTATCCTATAATATCATTTACCCTATACTATTCTCTATCCTATCCTATCCTCTATCCTATACTATCCTCTATCGTATCCTATCCTCTATCCGATCCTATCCTCTATCCTATCCTATCCTCTATCCTATCCTCTATCCTATCCTATTCTGTATCCTATACTCTACCCTACCCTATCCTCTATCCTATCCTATCCTCTATCCTATCCTCTATCCGATCCTATCATCTATCCTATCCTATCCTCTATCCTATCCTATTCTCTATCCTATCCTGTACCCTATCCTATCCTCCATCCTATACTATCATCTATCCTATCCAATTCTCTATCCTATCCTCTATCGTCTGCTCTATCCTATCCAATCCACTATCCTATCCTATCCTCAATAATATCCTATCCTATATCCTACCCCAACCACCTATCCTATCCTCCATCCTATCCTATCCTCTATCCTATCCAATCCCCTAACCTATCCTCTATGCGATCCTATCCTCTACCCTATCCTATCCTCTATCCTATCCTATCCTCTATCCTATCCTATCCTCTACCCTATCCTATCCTCTATCCTATCCTATCCTCTATCCTATCCAATCCCCTATCCTATCCTTTATCCGATCCTATCCTCTATCCTATCCTATCCTCTATCCTATCCTATTCTCTATCCTATCCTCTACCCTATCCTATCCTCCATCCTATACTATCATCTATCCTATCATATTCTCTATCCTATCCTCTATCGTCTGCTCTATCCTTTCCTATCCACTATCCTATCCTATCCTCAAAACTATCCTATCCTCTATCCTATCCAATCACCTATCCTATCCTCTATACGATCCTATCCTCTATGCTATCTTATCCTCTATCCGATCATATACTTTATCCTATCCTATCCTCTATCCTATCCTATTCTGTATCCTATACTCTACCCTATCCTATCCTCTATCGTATCCTATCCTCTATCCGATCCTATCCTCTATCCTATCCTATCCTCTATCCTATCCTATTCTCTATCCTATCCTCTACCCTATCCTATCCTCTATCCTATCCTATCCTCTATGGTATCCTATCCTCTATCCTATCCTATTCTGTATCCTATACTCTACCCTATCCTATCCTCTATCCGATCCTATCCTCTATCCTATCCTATCCTATTCTCTATCCTATCCTCTACCCTATCCTATCCTCTATCCGATCCTATCCTCTATCCTATCCTATTCTGTATCCTATACTCTACCCTATCCTATCCTCTATCCTATCCTATAATCTATCCTATCCTATCCTCTACCCCATCCTATCCTCTATCCTATCCTATCCTCTATCCTATCCTCTATCCTGTCCTATCCTCTATCGTATACTATTCTCTATCCTATCCTCTACTATATCCTATCCTCTATCCTATCCTCCCTTCTATACTACCCAATCCCCTATCCTATCCTCTATACGATCCTATCCTCTATGCTATCTTATCCTCTATCCGATCCTATCCTTCATCCTATCCTATCCTCTATCCTATCCTATTCTGTATCCTATACTCTACCCTATCCTATCCTCTATCGTATCCTATCCTCTATCCTATCCAATCCTCGATCCTATCATCTATCCTATCCTCTATCGTATCCTATCCTCTAAACGATCCTCTCCTCTATACTATCCTATCCTCTATGCTATCATATCCTTTATCCTATTCTATCCTCTATCCTATCATATCCTCTATCCTATCCTATTCTCTATCCTATCCTCTACCCTATCCTATCCTCTATCCTATCCAATCACCTATCCTATCCTCTATCCGATCCTATCCTCTATCCTATCCTATTCTGTATCCTATACTCTACCCTATCCTATCCTCTATCCTATCCTATAATCTATCCTATCCTATCCTCTATCCTATCCTATCCTCTATCCTATCCTATCCTCTATCCTATCCAATCCCCTATCCTATCCTCTATCCTGTCCTATCCTCTATCGTATACTATTCTCTATCCTATCCTCTACTATATCCTATCCTCTATCCTATCCTCTCCTCTATACTACCCAATCCCCTATCCTATCCTCTATACGATCCTATCCTCTATGCTATCTTATCCTCTATCCGATCCTATCCTTTATCCTATCCTATCCTCTATCCTATCCTATTCTGTATCCTATACTCTACCCTATCCTATCCTCTATCGTATCCTATCCTCTATCCTATCCAATCCTCGATCCTATCCTCTATCCTATCCTCTATCGTATCCTATCCTCTAAACGATCCTATCCTCTATACTATCCTATCCTCTATGCTATCTTATCCTCTATCCGATCCTATCCTCTATCCTATCCTATCCTCTATCCTCTCCTATTCTGTATCCTATACTCTACCCTATCCTATCCTCTATCCGATCCTATCCTCTATCCTATCCTATCCTATCCTATTCTCTATCCTATCCTCTATACTATCCTATCCTCTATCCTATCCAATCCCCTATCCTATCCTGTATCCTATCCTATCCTCTATTCTATCCTATCCTCTATCCTATCCAATCCCCTATCCTATCCTCTATCCTATCCTATCCTCTATCTTTTAATATCATCTATCCTATACTATTCTCTATCCTATCCTATCTCCTATCCTATCCTATCCTCTATCCTATCCAATCCCCTATCCTATCCTCTATCCGATCCTATCCTCTATCCTATCCTATCCTCTATCCTATCCTCTACCGTATCCTATCCTCTATCCTATCCAATCACCTATCCTATCCTCTATACGATCCTATCCTCTATCCTATCCTATCCTCTTTCTTTTAATGTCATCTATCCTATACTATTCTCTATCCTATCCTATCCTCTATGCTATACTATCCTCTATCGTAACCTATCCTCTATCCGATCCTATCCTCTATCCTATCCTATCCTCCATCCTATACTATCATCTATCCTATCATATTCTCTATCCTATCCTCTATCGTCTGCTCTATCCTATCCTATCCACTATCCTATCCTATCCTCAAAACTATCCTATCCTCTATCCTATCCAATCACCTATCCTATCCTCTATACGATCCTATCCTCTATGCTATCTTATCCTCTATCCGATCATATACTTTATCCTATCCTATCCTCTATCCTATCCAATCCCCTATCCTATCCTCTATCCTGTCCTATCCTCTATCGTATACTATTCTCTATCCTATCCTCTACTATATCCTATCCTCTATCCTATCCTCCCTTCTATACTACCCAATCCCCTATCCTGTCCTCTATACGATCCTATCCTCTATGCTATCTTATCCTCTATCCGATCCTATCATCTATCCTATCCTATCCTCTATCCTATCCTATTCTCTATCCTATCCTCTAGCCTATCCTATCCTCTATCCTATCCTATCCTCTATCCTATCCTATCCTCTATACTACCCAATCCCCTATCCTATCCTCTATACGATCCTATCCTCTATGCTATCTTATCCTCTATCCGATCCTATCCTTCATCCTATCCTATCCTCTATCCTATCCTATTCTGTATCCTATACTCTACGCTATCCTATACTCTATCGTATCCTATCCTCTATCCTATCCAATCCTCGATCCTATCATCTATCCTATCCTCTATCGTATCCTATCCTCTAAACGATCCTCTCCTCTATACTATCCTATCCTGTATGCTATCATATCCTTTATCCTATCCTATCCTCTATCCTATCATATCCTCTATCCTATCCTATTCTCTATCCTATCCTCTACCCTATCCTATCCTCTATCCTATCCAATCACCTATCCTATCCTCTATCCGATCCTATCCTCTATCCTATCCTATTCTGTATCCTATACTCTACCCTATCCTATCCTCTATCCTATCCTATAATCTATCCTATCCTATCCTCTACCCTATCCTATCCTCTATCCTATCCTATCCTCTATCCTATCCAATCCCCTATCCTATCCTCTATCCTGTCCTATCCTCTATCGTATACTATTCTCTATCCTATCCTCTACTATATCCTATCCTCTATCCTATCCTCCCTTCTATACTACCCAATCCCCTATCCTATCCTCTATACGATCCTATCCTCTATGCTATCTTATCCTCTATCCGATCCTATCCTTCATCCTATCCTATCCTCTATCCTATCCTATTCTGTATCCTATACTCTACCCTATCCTATCCTCTATCGTATCCTATCCTCTATCCTATCCAATCCTCGATCCTATCATCTATCCTATCCTCTATCGTATCCTATCCTCTAAACGATCCTCTCCTCTATACTATCCTATCCTCTATGCTATCATATCCTTTATCCTATCCTATCCTCTATCCTATCCTATTCTGTATCCTATACTCTACCCTATCCTATCCTCTATCGTATCCTATCCTCTATCAGATCCTATCCTCTATTCTATCCTATCCTCTATCCTATCCTATTCTCTATCCTATCCTCTACCCTATCCTATCCTCTATCCTATCCTATCCTCTATCCTATCCTATCCTCTATCGTATCCTATCCTCTATCAGATCCTATCCTCTATTCTATCCTATCCTCTATCCTATCCTATTCTCTATCCTATCCTCTACCCTATCCTATCCTCTATCCTATCCTATCCTCTATCCTATCCTATCCTCTATCCTATCCAATCCCCTATCCTATCCTCTATCCTGTCCTATCTTCTATCGTATACTATTCTCTATCCTATCCTCTACTATATCCTATCCTGTATCCTATCCTCTCCTCTATACTACCCAATCCCCTATCCTATCCTCTATCCTATCCTATCCTCTATCCTATCCTATTCTCTATCCTATCCTCTACCCTATCCTATCCTCCATCCTATACTATCATCTATCCTATCCTCTATACGATCCTATCCTCTATGCTATCTTATCCTCTATCCGATCATATACTTTATCCTATCCTATCCTCTATCCTATCCTATTCTGTATCCTATACTCTACCCTATCCTATCCTCTATCGTATCCTATCCTCTATCCGATCCTATCCTCTATCCTATCCTATCCTCTATCCTATCCTATTCTCTATCCTATCGTCTACCCTATCCTATCCTCTATCCTATCCTATCCTCTATGGTATCCTATCCTCTATCCTATCCTATTCTGTATCCTATACTCTACCCTATCCTATCCTCTATCCGATCCTATCCTCTATCCTATCCTATCCTATTCTCTATCCTATCCTCTACCCTATCCTATCTTCTATCGTATCCTATCCTCTTTCCTATCCAATCCTCGATCCTATCCTCTATCCTATCCTCTATCGTATCCTATCCTCTAAACGATCCTCTCCTCTATACTATCCTATCCTCTATGCTATCATATCCTTTATCCTATCCTATCCTCTATCCTATCCTATTCTGTATCCTATACTCTACCCTATCCTATCCTCTATCGTATCCTATCCTCTATCCGATCCTATCCTCTATTCTATCCTATCCTCTATCCTATCCTATTCTCTATCCTATCCTCTACCCTATCCTATCCTCTATCCTATCCTATCCTCTATCCTATCCAATCCCCTATCCTATCCTCTATCCTGTCCTATCCTCTATCGTATACTATTCTCTATCCTATCCTCTACTATATCCTATCCTCTATCCTATCCTCTCCTCTATACTACCCAATCCCCTATCCTATCCTCTATACGATCCTATCCTCTATGCTATCTTATCCTCTATCCGATCCTGTCCTTTATCCTATCCTATCCTCTATCCTATCCTATTCTGTATCCTATACTCTACCCTATCCTATCCTCTATCGTATCCTATCCTCTATCCTATCCAATCCTCGATCCTATCCTCTATCCTATCCTCTATCGTATCCTATTCTCTAAACGATCCTATCCTCTATACTATCCTATCCTCTATGCTATGTTATCCTCTATCCGATCCTATCCTCTATCCTATCCTATCCTCTATCCTCTCCTATTCTGTATCCTATCCTCTACCCTATCCTATCCTCTATCCTATCCTATTCTCTATCCTATCCTCTACCCTATCCTATCCTCTATCCTATCCTATCCTCTATCCTATCCTATCCTCTATCCTATCCAATCCCCTATCCTATCCTCTATCCTGTCCTATCCTCTATCGTATACTATTCTCTATCCTATCCTCTACTATATCCTATCCTCTATCCTATCCTCTCCTCTATACTACCCAATCCCCTATCCTATCCTCTATACGATCCTATCCTCTATGCTATCTTATCCTCTATCCGATCCTATCCTTTATCCTATCCTATCCTCTATCCTATCCTATTCTGTATCCTATACTCTACCCTATCCTATCCTCTATCGTATCCTATCCTCTATCCTATCCAATCCTCGATCCTATCCTCTATCCTATCCTCTATCGTATCCTATTCTCTAAACGATCCTATCCTCTATACTATCCTATCCTCTATGCTATCTTATCCTCTATCCGATCCTATCCTCTATCCTATCCTATCCTCTATCCTCTCCTATTCGGTATCCTATACTCTACCCTATCCTATCCTCTATCCGATCCTATCCTCTATCCTATCCTATCCTATCCTATTCTCTATCCTATCCTCTATCCTATCCTCTCCTCTATACTACCCAATCCGCTATCCTATCCTCTATCCGATCCTATCCTCTATCCTATCCTATCCTCTATCCTATAATATCATCTATCCTATACTATTCTCTATCCTATCCTATCCTCTATCCTATACTATCCTCTATCGTATCCTATCCACTATCCTATCCGATCCTATCATGAATGCTCTCCTATCCTCTATCCTATCCTATCCTGTATCCTATCCTATCCTCTATCCTATAATATCCTCTATCCAATCCTATCCTCTATCCTATACTATCCTCTATCGTATACTATCCTCTATCCTATTCTACCCTCTATTCTATCCAATTCCCTATCCTATCATCTATCCGAACCTATCCTCTATCCTATCCTATCCTCTATCCTATACTATTATCTATCCTATCCTCTACCCTATACTATCCTCTTTCCTATCCTCTCCTCTATACTACCCAATCCCCTATCCTATCCTCTATCCTATCCTATCCTCTACCCTATCCTATCCTCATGTCGTATCGTATCATGTCCTCTATCCTATCCAATCCCCTAGCCTATCCTCTATTCTGTCCGATCCTCTATCCTATCCTATCCTCTATCCTATCCTATCCTCTATACTATCCAATCCCCTATCCTATCCTCTATCCTATCCTATCCTCTATACTATCCAATCCCCTATCCTATCCTCTATCCTATCCTATCCTCTATCCTATCCTCTACCGTATCCTATCCTCTATCCTATCCAATCACCTATCCTATCCTCTATACGATCCTATCCTCTATCCTATTCTATCCTCTTTCTTTTAATGTCATCTATCCTACACTATTCTCTATCCTATCCTATCCTCTATGCTATACTATCGTCTATCGTATCCTATCCTCTATCCGATCCTATCCTCTATCCTATCCTATCCTCCATCCTATACTATCATCTATCCTATCCTATCCTCTATCCTATCCTATCCTATCCTCTACCCTATCCTATCCTCTATCCTATCCTATCCTCTATCGTATCCTATCCTCTATCCTATCCAATCCCCTATCCTATCCTCTATCCGATCCTATCCTCTATCCTATCCTATCCTCTATAATATCGTATCCTCTATCCTATCCAATCCTCTATCGTATCCTATCCTCTATAATATCCTCTACCGTATCCTATCCTCTATCCTATCCAATCACCTATCCTATCCTCTATACGATCCTATCCTCTATCCTATCCTATCCTCTTTCTTTTAATGTCATCTATCCTATACTATTCTCTATCCTATCCTATCCTCTATGCTATACTATCCTCTATCCTATCCTATCCCATCCTCTATCCTACCCTATCCTCTATCCTATCCTATCCTCTATCCTATCCAATCAACTATCCTATCCAATCAACTATCCTATCCTCTATACGATCCTATCCTCTACCCTATCCTATCCTCTATCCTATCCTATCCTATCCTATCCTCTATCGTATCCTATCCTCTATCCTATCCAATCCCCTATCCTATCCTCTATCCTATACTATCCTCTATCGTATCCTATTCTCTATCCGATCCTATCCTCTATCCTATCCTATCCTCTATCCTATCCTATTCTGTATCCTATAATATTCTCTATCCTATCCTATCCTCTATCCTATACTATCCTCTATCGTATCCTATCCTCTATCCGATCCTGTCCTCTATCCTATCATATCCTCTATCCTATCCTATTCTCTATCCTATCCTCTACCCTATCCTATCCTCTATCCTATCCTCTCCTCTATACTACCCAATCCCCTATCCTATCCTCTATCCGATCCTATCCTCTATCCTATCCTATCCTCTATCCTATAATATCATCTATCCTATACTATTCTCTATCCTATCCTATCCTCTATCCTATAATATCCTCCATCGTATCCTATCCTCTATCCTATCCTATCCTCTATCCTATCGTATCCTATCCTCTATCCTAATCCTATCCTCTATCCTATCCTATCCTCTATCCTATCCGATCCTCTATCCTATCCTATCCTCTATCCTATCCTATCCTCTATACTATCCAATCCCCTATCCTATCCTCTATACGATCCTATCCTCTATCCTATCCTATCCTCTATCTTTTAATATCATCTATACTATACTATTCTCTATCCTATCCTATCCTCTATGCTATACTATCCTCTATCGTATCCTATCCACTATCCTATCCTATCCTCAATCCTATCCTATCCTGTATCCTATCCAATCACCTATCCTATCCTCTATACGATCCTATCCTCTATCCTATCCTATTCTCTATCCGATCCTATCCTCTATCCTATCCTATCCTCTATCCTATCCTATTCTGTATCCTATACTCTACCCTATCCTATCCTATCCTCTATCCTATCCTCTACCGTATCCTATCCTGTAACCTATAATATCATTTATCCTATACTATCCTCTATCGTATCCTATCCTCTATCAGATCCTATCCTCTATCCTATCCTATGCTCTATCCTATCCTATTCTGTATCGTATACTCTATCCTATCCTATCCTCTATCCTATCCTATTCTCTATAATATCCTCTACCGTATCCTATCCTCTATCCTATCCAATCACCTATCCTATCCTCTATACGATCCTATCCTCTATCCTATCCTATCCTCTTTCTTTTAATGTCATCTATCCTATACTATTCTCTATCCTATCCTATCCTCTATGCTATACTATCCTCTATCCTATCCTATCCTATCCTCTATCCTACCCTATCCTCTAGCCTATCCTATCCTCTATCCTATCCAATCAACTATCCTATCCTCTATACGATCCTATCCTCTACCCTATCCTATCCTATCCTATCCTCTACCCTATTCTATCCTCTATCCTATCCTATCCTATCCTCTACCCTATCCTATCCTCTATCCTATCCTCTATCGTATCCTATCCTCTATCCTATCCAATCCCCTATCCTATCCTCTATCCTATACTATCCTCTATCGTATCCTATTCTCTATCCGATCCTATCCTCTATCCTATCCTATCCTCTATCCTATCCTATTCTGTATCCTATAATATTCTCTATCCTATCCTATCCTCTATCCTATACTATCCTCTATCGTATCCTATCCTCTATCCGATCCTATCCTCTATCCTATCATATCCTCTATCCTATCCTATTCTCTATCCTATCCTCTACCCTATCCTATCCTCTATCCCATCCTCTCCTCTATACTACCCAATCCCCTATCCTATCCTCTATCCGATCCTATCCTCTATCCTATCCTATCCTCTATCCTATAATATCATCTATCCTATACTATTCTCTATCCTATCCTATCCTCTATCCTATAATATCCTCCATCGTATCCTATCCTCTATCCTATCCTATCCTCTATCCTATCGTATCCTATCCTCTATCCTAATCCTATCCTCTATCGTATCGTATCCTGTATCCCATTCTCTATCCTATCCTCTACTCTATCCTATCCTCTATCCTATCCTATTCTCTATCCAATCCAATCCCCTATCCTATCCTCTATCCGATCCTATCCTCTATCCTATCCTATCCTCTATCCTATAATATCATCTATCCTATAATATCATCTATCCTATACTATTCTCTATCCTATCCTATCCTCTATCCTATACTATCCTCTATCGTCTCCTATCCTATCTCCTATCCAATCACCTATCCAATCCTCTATCCTATCCTATCCTCTATAATAACGTATACTCTATCCCATCCTCTATCCTATACTATCATCTATCCCATCCTATTCTCTATCCTATCCTCTATCGTCTGCTCTATCGTATCATATCCACTATCCTATCCTATCCTCAATCCTACCCTATCCTCTATCCTATCCTATCATCTATCCTGTCCTATCCTCTATCCTATCCTATCCTCTATCCTATCCTATCCTCTATCCTATCCTATGCTCTATCCTATCCTATCCTCTATCCTATCCTATCCTCTATCCTATCCTATCGTCTATCCTACCCTATCCTCCATCCTAACCTATCCTCTATCGTCTCCTATCCTCTATCCTATAATATCATCTATCCTATCCTATCCTCTATCCTATCCTATCCTCTATCCTATCCAATCCTCTATCCTATCCTCTATCCTATCCTATCCCATCCAATATCCTATCCTATCCTCTATCCTATCCTATACTCTATCCTATCCTACCGTCTATAATATCGTATCCTCTATCCTATCCTATCCTCTATCCTATCCAATGCCCTATCCTATTCTCTATCCGATGCTATCGTCTATCCTATCCTATCCTCTATTATATCGTACCTTCTATCCTATCCTATCCTCTATCCTATCCTATCCTCTATCCTATCCTATCCTCTATCCTATCCTATCGTCTATCCTCTCCTATCCTCTATCCTATCCTATCCTCTACCCTATCCTATCCTCTATCCTATCCTATCCTCTATCGTCTCCTGTCCTCTATCCTATCCAATCCCCTATCCTATCCTCTATCCTATCCTATCCGATCCTCTATGCTATCCTATCCTCTATAATATCGTATCCTGTATCATATTCTATCCTCTATCCTATAATATCATCTATCGTATCATATTCTCTATCCTATCCTATCCTCTATCCAATCCTATCCTCTATCCTATCCTATCCTCTATCCTATCCTATCGTCTATCCTACCCTATCCTCCATCCTAACCTATCCTCTATCGTCTCCTATCCTCTATCCTATAATATCATCTATCCTATCCTATCCTCTATCCTATCCTATCCTCTATCCTATCCAATCCTCTATCCTATCCTCTATCCTATCCTATCCCATCCAATATCCTATCCTATCCTCTATCCTATCCTATCCTCTATCCTATCCTATCCTACCAACTGTAAAAGAAACACCTTGCGCTGCCTTGTATACAAGCGTGTGTCCGTTGCGCGAGGAAGGATTGTCGTTCCTCAGACAATGTTGTGGCGCGCGGTCGTCGCCCCGTGTTTTTCGACACAATAACTGATCGACGACGACTCGAGCTATAAGGTCAGAGTGAAAAACCGCCGACACTAGTTTTCGTTTTGAGTTGTCCGTTAAGCGAGTTCAGTTCACGTTCAGACTTGGCAGAGAACATTTAATAAAGCATCTTTCTAAATTACACGATTTAACTTCCTGAAAAGACCCTTCCACTCTACAGTATCAGAAGTGGGATAACTGAACTTTTTTTTTTGGAAACAGTTCGCGAGTTTAGTTAGCGCGTCCGTAAATTTTGGGCTATCCGTTTAGTATTGATTTCGTTAGTAGTGGAAGTTTTCAATAGTCATTTTCAGGATATTTTGGACTGGTTAGAACAAAGAATCTTTTGTGAAATTTTTATCCGTTTGGTAATTTTGTTTAAGAAACAGTGTTCTCGCGTGTTTCATCTTTTGTTTGACTTTGCCTTATTTTGGTTATTGAGAATATTTCGAAAATGCCAAGACTGCCAATTTTGAAAGAATCCATCAGTGATTTCACGGTTTCGGAATTAAGAATCTTACTACGTTCGAGAAATCTGGCAAGCGGAGGTTCGAAGCACGATCTGCTCACACGACTACAAACCGAAATTCCAGATTGTGACGATCACCTGCAAGAATACGTAGAAGAACTCCAAGGATTGCGGGAAGACGGTTTAACAGAACGAGACGATATAGTGGAAAATACATCTTTGTTAATTGGGGAAGCAACAGTTCAAGAGAACAATGCCGTTAGTGCTCGCGAATTCGAACTCCTCCGACGGGAAAAAGAACTTTTGATCCAACCTTCGCGACCCGAAGTCGGTAATGTTTCAGGACGATCCGTGAATATACGCCACATTGCCGAATTGCTGAATGAGTTTTCGGGTGATGGCGACAATTTTGGCAATTGGAAGCGGCAAGTAGAATTGTTGAGGCAAACGTATGAATTAGACGAAAATTCGACGCGCCTGTTGATCCACCAACGATTAAGAGGGAAGGCGTTGAACTGGTTTCGAGCACGATCAACTAACGTATCGCTATCCGTTTCGGGAATTTTTGAAAAGCTACAATCACTGTTCGATCACCGTCCGAACAAACTGTCGTTAAGAAGGAAATTAGAAGCACGTATTTGGAAGAAAAATGAATTTTTCGCCGATTATTTTCACGATAAACTGACACTAGCCGAAGAAGTCAGTATCGACCAGGAAGAGTTAATTGACGTTGTTATCGATGGTATATCTGACACCGAATTGCGGAACCAGGCAAGGATGCAATGCTTCGAAACAACAGATCAAATGCTGAAAGCGTTTTCGAAACTGACATTGGAGGATCCGAAACTTATTCAAGAGAGGAAAGAAGTGAAGTGGCCTGCGATAACGAAGAGGGCAGGAACGACGTCTCAAGGAATTCGTCGTGAAGATAAATGTTATAATTGCAATACCAGTGGTCACCTACAACGAGATTGCCGCCAGCCAAAGCGTGATTGGGGATCGTGTTTCAAATGTGGAAGCCGGTCGCACAAAGTCGATAGCTGCCCACAAAACCGGCAAGAAAGCAACGATTCTCTACCCAGAGCGTCACGGCAGGGATCATCGAGACCGACGACTGTCAATCTGGTACAACCAACGTCGACGCAGACTCCATTTATGGTACCATTTAAATTTTCGCTGCATACTCACGATGGTAATACTTGTGATTATTCTCTATCTGCTATGAACGATTCAGGTTCTCCCGTCAGTTTGATTAAGTCTAGTTTTATACCCGTAGCGTTTCGGTCACCTTATCAACGTACAGATTCGTTTAGCGGGATCAATGGTTCACCTTTGAACGTTGAAGGCATTTTTGAAACGACTGTTTGTATAAATAATGTAGATATTTTCATGAAATTTTTAATCGTTCCGGATACTACTATGTATTACGCCGTTATTTTGGGACGAGACTATATATTAAATCCTTCGTTAAAAATAACACTAGGACAACAATTCCAAATAGAGTGTGTCGACGATTTCGAAAAACAAATTTTACAGATTCAGTACGTCGATGGGTCAACGGACCCAATAAAAAATTTAGATATAAACCCCGAAATGTCGGGCTTAACCGAGGCTGTTAAAAATTTATTTTTCGAAGCACTAAACTCTTGCGATAATAACAGCATTACTCCTACCGGTTTCGAGATGGCGATCGAGTTAAAAAATACGCAGCCTATTAGCTTTCGCCCCAGGAGACTCTCCTTCGCCGATAAAGGAAAATTGAAGGAACTTTTAGACACTTTGCTTAGAGATAAGATTATCCAACCAAGTAACTCTCCGTACGCGAGTCCAATTGTGTTAGTACGGAAGAAAACAGGCGACGTGAGGTTGTGCGTAGACTATCGAGCATTGAATGCAATAACAATTCGAGATAATTACCCAACCCCGCTCATTGATGATCATTTGGACCAATTGAAAGGAAAAAAATATTTTTCTAAACTCGATTTACGTAATGGCTTTCATCACGTTAAAATGGCTAACGAATCCGTGAAGTATACTTCTTTCGTAACGCCACTCGGTCAATACGAATATTTGAAAATGCCTTTTGGCCTAACAAACGCACCGCGTGTATTCCAACGTTATTTATCTAACATTTTCCGTGAATTATTAAACGATCATAAAATATTATTGTATTTTGACGACATATTGGTCGCAACAACCACAATAGACGATCATTTAAATATTCTGCGTAGTGTTTTTAGTTTAGCTGCTCAATATCAATTAGAGTTTCGTTGGGATAAATGCTCCCTTTTGTACACACATGTGAACTATTTGGGTTATTTGGTAGACGAGACAGGAATACGGCCTAGCAAAGAAAACGTAGAATCTGTTCTGAATTACCCTATTCCGAAGAATACCAAAGAACTACATCGGTTTGTTTGCCTAGCCAGTTACTTCCGTCGATTTATTAAAAATTTCTCAATTTTAGCGAAACCTCTTTACGATATAATAAAAATGAACGCAGAATTTCGATTTGGTCCGAACGAACATCAAGCTTTCGAAATTTTGAAACAACGATTAGCAGAGGAACCTGTCTTAGCAATTTATGACCCGAAATTGGTAACAGAATTGCATTGCGACGCCAGTGCTAGTGGATTTGGAGCTATCTTGCTTCAGAAACAGACAGACGGACCTTTTCGACCAGTATTTTACTTCAGCAAGCGTGCAAGTACCCCGGAATCAAAGTACCATAGTTTTGAATTAGAATGTTTATCCGTCATTTACGCAATTAAGAGATTTGATATCTATCTGTCTGGAATACATTTTAAAATAATTACAGATTGTGACAGTTTTCGATTAACTCTGAGCAAACAAAATGTAAATCCACGTATTTACCGATGGGCTTTATTTTTAGAAAATTACGATTACGAGATAGAACATCGACGTAACGAGAGAATGAACCACGTAGATGCATTGAGCAGGTGTCATAATGTATTAGTTTTAGAGGGGAACACGTTCGAGCAAGTTCTAGCGTTAAAACAATGCCAAGACGAGACCATTCAGGCTATTCGGAAACGTTTGGAAATAACCGAAGACAAAGTTTACGAGCTTAGAAATGGTTTAGTATATCGGAAAGCAGGAAAAAACAAGTTATTATTTTATGTGCCACGGATATTAGAATCAAATGTATTGCGTGCCTCCCACGACGATTTGGGGCATTTAGGTGTCGGAAAAGTGGTCCAGCACATTACACAGGTATACTGGTTTCCGAACATACGACAAAAAGTTAAGCAGCACATTCGGAATTGTCTCAAGTGTATAGAGTTTTCCCCCTTGGAAGGCCGAAGCGAAGGGCTTTTAAACAATATTCCGAAAGACAATGTACCATTTAACACGATACATATAGATCATTGCGGTCCGTTTGAGAAAAGCGGGCGTAGTTATAAATTCATACTATTAGTTGTCGATGCATTTACAAAATTTATTAGATTGTTCGCGTGCAAGTCCACAACGACCGAGGAAGTTATTAAACATCTTAACGATTATTTCCGAAGTTACAGCAAGCCCAAACGTATAATTAGCGATCGCGGATCCTGTTTCACGTCGAACATTTTTAAAGAATTTATTGATGAAGCAGGAATAAGCCACGTGCTAATAGCTGTCGGAACACCTCGAGCCAACGGACAGGCTGAAAGATATAATAGATTAATAACGCCAATGTTAGCAAAATTATGCGAAGCACCCAAGGATTGGTCTTACGTTCTCGATAATGTAGAATACGCTATAAACAACACAATTTGCCAATCAACGGGAACTACTCCCAGCAAATTACTTTTCGGTGTGGACCAAGCAGGTAAAGTGAATGATAGCGTACGACCAATTCTTCTCGATAATATTGATCAATCGAGAGATTTAGTTGCGATAAGAAACAATGCGTGCGCCGTTATTGATAAGATGCAAGATCGCAATAAATTACTATATGATCGGCGTCACAAACCGAGCACTCAATATGGAGTCGGAGATTATGTATTGATTAGGAATCACGACGTTACGCCAGGAGTCAATAAAAAGTTAATACCTAAGTTTAAAGGCCCATATGAAGTAATTAAGGTGTTAGATTATGATCGATACGTAGTCAGCGATATCGATGGGTTTCAACGAACACGTATACCCTTTTCGACGGTCGTAGGGCCCGACCAAATGAAACTCTGGCCAAATAATCGTGATGACTAATAATTTTATCTCATTTTATGTTACAATTTTATTTTTTTTTTTGTGATTCCATTTTATCATATCTTTGTATATCGTTTCTTTTGTTTATTGCTCTGTTAGTCGCTGCGAAATCGACTTTGACCGAGGACGGTCATGGTGTCAGAATAGGCCGAACTGTAAAAGAAACACCTTGCGCTGCCTTGTATACAAGCGTGTGTCCGTTGCGCGAGGAAGGATTGTCGTTCCTCAGAAAATGTTGTGGCGCGCGGTCGTCGCCCCGTGTTTTTCGACACAATAACTGATCGACGACGACTCGAGCTATAAGGTCAGAGTGAAAAACCGCCGACACTAGTTTTCGTTTTGAGTTGTCCGTTAAGCGAGTTCAGTTCACGTTCAGACTTGGCAGAGAACATTTAATAAAGCATCTTTCTAAATTACACGATTTAACTTCCTGAAAAGACCCTTCCACTCTACACCTCAATCCTATCCTATCCTCTATCCTATCCTATCCTCTATCCTATCCTATCCTCTATCCTATCCTATCCTCTATCCTATCCTATCCTCTATCCTATCCTATCCTCTATCCTATCCTATCCTCTATCCTATCCTATCCTCTATCCTATCCTATCCTCTATCCTATCCTATCCTCTATCCTATACTATCCTCTATCCTATCCTATCCTCTATCCTATCCTATCCTCTATCCTATCCTATCCTATCCTCTATCCTATCCTATCCTCTATCCCATCCTATCCTATCCTCTATCCCATCCTATCCTCTATCCTATCCTATCCTCTATCCTATCCTATCCTGTATCATATCCTATCCTATATCATATCATATCCTCTATCCTATCCAATCCTCTCTCCTATCCGATCGACTATCCTATCCTATCCTCTATAATATCGTTTCCTCTATCTTATCCTATCCTCTATCCTATCCTATCCTCTATCCTATCCTATCCTCTATCCTATCCTATCCTCTATCCTATCCTATCCTCTATCCTATCCTATCCTCAATCCTATCCTATCCTCTATCCTATCCTATCCTCTAACCTATCCTATTCTATCCTCTATCCTATCCTATCCTCTATCCTATCCTATCCTCTATAATATCGTATCCTCTATCATATTGTACGCTCTATCCAATAATATCATCAATCCTATCCTATTCACTATCTTATGCTATCCTCTATCCTATCCTATCCTCTATCATATCCAATCCCCTATCCTATCCTCTATCGTCTCCCATCCTCTATACTATCCTCTAGCCTATCCTATTCTCTATCCTGTCCTCTATCCTATCCTATCCTCTATCATATCCTATCCTATATCATATCATATCCTCTAGCCTATCCAATCCTCTCTCCTATCCGATCGACTATCCTATCCTATCCCCTATAATATCGTTTCCTCTATCATATCCTATCCTTTTCCCTATAATATTATCTATCCTATCCTATTCTCTGTCCTATCCTATCCTCTATCCTATCCTATCCTCTATCGTCTCCTATCCTCTATCCTATCCAATCCTCTATCCTATCCCGTATCCTATCCTATCCTCTATCCTATCCTATCCTCTATCCGATCCAATCCCCTATCCTATCCTCTATAATATCGCATCCTCTATCCTATCCTATCCTATATCATATCCTATCCTCTATCCTATTCTATTCTCTATCCTATCCTCTATCCTATCCTATCCTCTATCCTATCCTATCCTCTATCCTATCCAATCCCCTATCCTATGCTCTATCCGATCCTATCCTCTATCCTATCCTATCCTCTATCCTCTATCCTATCCTCTCCTCTATCCTATCCTATCCTATCCTATCCTCTATCCTATCCTATCCTTTATCCTATCCTATCCTAACCTCTATCCTATCCTATCCTCTATCCTATCCTATCCTCTATCCTATCCTATCCTCTATCCTATCCTATCCTCTATCCTATCCAATCCTCTATCCTATCCTCTATCCTATCCTATCCCATCCAATATCCTATCCTATCCTCTATCCTATCCCTATACTCTATCCTATCCTACCGTCTATAATATCGTATCCTCTATCCTATCCTATCCTCTATCCTATCCAATCCTCTATCCTATTCTCTATCCGACCCTATCGTCTATCCTATCCTATCCTCTATAATATCGTATCCTTTATCCTATACTATCCTCTATCCGATCCAATCCCCTATCCTATCATCTATAATATCGTATCCTCTATCATATTCTATCCTCTATACAATATTAACATCTATCCTATCCTATTCACTATCCTATCGTATCCTCTTTCCTATTCTATCATCTATCCTATCCTATCCACTAACTATCCTATCCTCAATCCTATCCTATCCACAATCCTATCCACTCCTTTATACTATAAAATCCTCTATCGTATCCTCTATCCTATCCAATCCCCTATCCTATCCTCTATTCGATCCTATCCTCTATCCTATCCAATCCCCTATCCTATCCTCTATCCGACTATATCCTCTATACTATCCTATCCCCTCTAATATGGTATACTCTATCTTATCGTATCCTATTCGATCCTATCCTCTATCCTATCAAATTCCCTATCGTATCCTCTATCGTCTCCTATGCTCTATCCTATCCAATACCCTATCCTATCCTCTATCCTATCCTATCCGATCCTTTATGCTATCCTATCCTCTATAATATCGTATCCTCTATCATATCCTATCCTCTTTCCTATAATATCATCTATACTATCCTATCGTATATCGTCTCCTATCCTCTATCCGATCCAATCCCCTATCCTATCCTCTATCATATTGTATCCTCTATCCAATAATATCATCTAATCTATTATATTCACTATCCAATCCTATCGTCTATCCTATCCTATCCTCTATCCTCTAGCCTATCCTATCCTCTATCCTATCCTATCCTATCCTATCCTATCCTCTATCCTATCCTATCCTTTATCCTATCCTATCCTAACCTCTATCGTATCATATCCACTATCCTATCCTATCCTCAATCCTACCCTATCCTCTATCCTATCCTATCCTCTATCCTGTCCTATCCTCTATCCTATCCTATCCTCTATCCTATCATATCCTCTATCCTATCCTATGCTCTATCCTATCCTATCCTCTATCCTATCCTATCGTCTATCCTACCCTATCCTCCATCCTAACCTATCCTCTATCGTCTCCTATCCTCTATCCTATAATATCATCTATCCTATCCTATCCTCTATCCTATCCTATCCTCTATCCTATCCAATCCTCTATCCTATCCGCTATCCTATCCTATCCCATCCAATATCCTATCCTATCCTCTATCCTATCCTATACTCTATCCTATCCTACCGTCTATAATATCGTATCCTCTATCCTATCCTATCCTCTATCCTATCCAATGCCCTATCCTATTCTCTATCCGATCCTATCGTCTATCCTATCCTATCCTCTATTATATCGTATCTTCTATCCTATCCTATCCTCTATCCTATAATATCATCTATCCTATCCTATTCTCAATTCTATCCTCTATCCTATCCTATCCTCTATCCTATCCTATCGTCTATCCTCTCCTATCCTCTATCCTATCCTATCCTCTACCCTATCCTATCCTCTATCCTATCCTATCCTCTATCGTCTCCTATCCTCTATCCTATCCAATCCCCTATCCTATCCTCTATCCTATCCTATCCGATCCTCTATGCTATCCTATCCTCTATAATATCGTATCCTCTATCATATTCTATCCTCTATCCTATAATATCATCTACCGTATCATATTCTCTATCCTATCCTATCCTCTATCCAATCCTATCCTCTATCCTATCCTATCCTCTATCCTATCCTATCGTCTATCCTACCCTATCCTCCATCCTAACCTATCCTCTATCGTCTCCTATCCTCTATCCTATAATATCATCTATCCTATCCTATCCTCTATCCTATCCTATCCTCTATCCTATCCACCTCTATCCTATCCTCTATCCTATCCTATCCCATCCAATATCCTATCCTATCCTCTATCCTATCCCTATACTCTACCCTATCCTACCGTCTATAATATCGTATCCTCTATCCTATCCTATCCTCTATCCTATCCAATCCTCTATCCTATTCTCTATCCGACCCTATCGTCTATCCTATCCTATCCTCTATAATATCGTATCCTTTGTCCTATACTATCCTCTATCCGATCCAATCCCCTATCCTATCATCTATAATATCGTATCCTCTATCATATCCTATCCTCTTTCCTATAATATCATCTATACTATCCTATCGTATATCGTCTCCTATCCTCTATCCGATCCAATCCCCTATCCTATCCTCTATCATATTGTATCCTCTATCCAATAATATCATCTAATCTATTATATTCACTATCCAATCCTATCGTCTATCCTATCCTATCCTCTATCCTCTAGCCTATCCTATCCTCTATCCTATCCTATCCTATCCTATCCTATCCTCTATCCTATCCTATCCTTTATCCTATCCTATCCTAACCTCTATCGTATCATATCCACTATCCTATCCTATCCTCAATCCTACCCTATCCTCTATCCTATCCTATCCTCTATCCTGTCCTATCCTCTATCCTATCCTATCCTCTATCCTATCATATCCTCTATCCTATCCTATGCTCTATCCTATCCTATCCTCTATCCTATCCTATCGTCTATCCTACCCTATCCTCCATCCTAACCTATCCTCTATCGTCTCCTATCCTCTATCCTATAATATCATCTATCCTATCCTATCCTCTATCCTATCCTATCCTCTATCCTATCCAATCCTCTATCCTATCCGCTATCCTATCCTATCCCATCCAATATCCTATCCTATCCTCTATCCTATCCTATACTCTATCCTATCCTACCGTCTATAATATCGTATCCTCTATCCTATCCTATCCTCTATCCTATCCAATGCCCTATCCTATTCTCTATCCGATCCTATCGTCTATCCTATCCTATCCTCTATTATATCGTATCTTCTATCCTATCCTATCCTCTATCCTATAATATCATCTATCCTATCCTATTCTCAATTCTATCCTCTATCCTATCCTATCCTCTATCCTATCCTATCGTCTATCCTCTCCTATCCTCTATCCTATCCTATCCTCTACCCTATCCTATCCTCTATCCTATCCTATCCTCTATCGTCTCCTATCCTCTATCCTATCCAATCCCCTATCCTATCCTCTATCCTATCCTATCCGATCCTCTATGCTATCCTATCCTCTATAATATCGTATCCTCTATCATATTCTATCCTCTATCCTATAATATCATCTACCGTATCATATTCTCTATCCTATCCTATCCTCTATCCAATCCTATCCTCTATCCTATCCTATCCTCTATCCTATCCTATCGTCTATCCTACCCTATCCTCCATCCTAACCTATCCTCTATCGTCTCCTATCCTCTATCCTATAATATCATCTATCCTATCCTATCCTCTATCCTATCCTATCCTCTATCCTATCCACCTCTATCCTATCCTCTATCCTATCCTATCCCATCCAATATCCTATCCTATCCTCTATCCTATCCCTATACTCTACCCTATCCTACCGTCTATAATATCGTATCCTCTATCCTATCCTATCCTCTATCCTATCCAATCCTCTATCCTATTCTCTATCCGACCCTATCGTCTATCCTATCCTATCCTCTATAATATCGTATCCTTTGTCCTATACTATCCTCTATCCGATCCAATCCCCTATCCTATCATCTATAATATCGTATCCTCTATCATATCCTATCCTCTTTCCTATAATATCATCTATACTATCCTATCGTATATCGTCTCCTATCCTCTATCCGATCCAATCCCCTATCCTATCCTCTATCATATTGTATCCTCTATCCAATAATATCATCTAATCTATTATATTCACTATCCAATCCTATCGTCTATCCTATCCTATCCTCTATCCTCTAGCCTATCCTATCCTCTATCCTATCCTATCCTATCCTATCCTATCCTCTATCCTATCCTATCCTTTATCCTATCCTATCCTAACCTCTATCGTATCATATCCACTATCCTATCCTATCCTCAATCCTACCCTATCCTCTATCCTATCCTATCCTCTATCCTGTCCTATCCTCTATCCTATCCTATCCTCTATCCTATCATATCCTCTATCCTATCCTATGCTCTATCCTATCCTATCCTCTATCCTATCCTATCGTCTATCCTACCCTATCCTCCATCCTAACCTATCCTCTATCGTCTCCTATCCTCTATCCTATAATATCATCTATCCTATCCTATCCTCTATCCTATCCTATCCTCTATCCTATCCAATCCTCTATCCTATCCGCTATCCTATCCTATCCCATCCAATATCCTATCCTATCCTCTATCCTATCCTATACTCTATCTTATCCTACCGTCTATAATATCGTATCCTCTATCCTATCCTATCCTCTATCCTATCCAATGCCCTATCCTATTCTCTATCCGATCCTATCGTCTATCCTATCCTATCCTCTATTATATCGTATCTTCTATCCTATCCTATCCTCTATCCTATAATATCATCTATCCTATCCTATTCTCAATTCTATCCTCTATCCTATCCTATCCTCTATCCTATCCTATCGTCTATCCTCTCCTATCCTCTATCCTATCCTATCCTCTACCCTATCCTATCCTCTATCCTATCCTATCCTCTATCGTCTCCTATCCTCTATCCTATCCAATCCCCTATCCTATCCTCTATCCTATCCTATCCGATCCTCTATGCTATCCTATCCTCTATAATATCGTATCCTCTATCATATTCTATCCTCTATCCTATAATATCATCTATCGTATCATATTCTCTATCCTATCCTATCCTCTATCCAATCCTATCCTCTATCCTATCCTATCCTCTATCCTATCCTATCGTCTATCCTACCCTATCCTCCATCCTAACCTATCCTCTATCGTCTCCTATCCTCTATCCTATAATATCATCTATCCTATCCTATCCTCTATCCTATCCTATCCTCTATCCTATCCACCTCTATCCTATCCTCTATCCTATCCTATCCCATCCAATATCCTATCCTATCGTCTATCCTATCCCTATACTCTACCCTATCCTACCGTCTATAATATCGTATCCTCTATCCTATCCTATCCTCTACCCTATCCTACCGTCTATAATATCGTATCCTCTATCCTATCCTATCCTCTATCCTATCCAATCCTCTATCCTATCCTATCCTCTATCCTATCCTATCGTCTATCCTACCCTATCCTCCATCCTAACCTATCCTCTATCGTCTCCTATCCTCTATCCTATAATATCATCTATCCTATCCTATCCTCTATCCTATCCTATCCTCTATCCTATCCACCTCTATCCTATCCTCTATCCTATCCTATCCCATCCAATATCCTATCCTATCCTCTATCCTATCCCTATACTCTACCCTATCCTACCGTCTATAATATCGTATCCTCTATCCTATCCTATCCTCTATCCTATCCAATCCTCTATCCTATTCTCTATCCGACCCTATCGTCTATCCTATCCTATCCTCTATAATATCGTATCCTTTGTCCTATACTATCCTCTATCCGATCCAATCCCCTATCCTATCATCTATAATATCGTATCCTCTATCATATTCTATCCTCTATACAATATTAACATCTATCCTATCCTATTCACTATCTTATCGTATCCTCTTTCCTATTCTATCATCTATCCTATCCTATCCTCTATCCTATCCTATCCTCTATTATATCCTATCCTCTATCCTATCCTATCCTCTATCGTCTGCTCTATCCTATCCTATCCACTAACTATCCTATCCTCAATCCTATCCTATCCACAATCCTCTCCACTCCTTTATACTATAAAATCCTCTATCGTATCCTCTATCCTATCCAATCCCCTATCCTATCCTCTATTCGATCCTATCCTCTATCCTATCCAATCCCCTATCCTATCCTCTATCCGACTATATCCTCTATACTATCCTATCCCCTCTAATATGGTATGCTCTATCTTATCGTATCCTCTATCCTATCCTATCCTCTATCCTATCAAATTCCCTATCGTATCCTCTATCGTCTCCTATGCTCTATCCTATCCAATCTCCTATCCTATCCTCTATCCTATCCTATCCGATCCTTTATGCTATCCTATCCTCTATAATATCGTATCCTCTATCATATCCTATCCTCTTTCCTATAATATCATCTATACTATCCTATCGTCTATCGTCTCCTATCCTCTATCCGATCCAATCCCCTATCCTATCCTCTATCATATTGTATCCTCTATCCAATAATATCATCTAATCTATTATATTCACTATCCCATCCTATCGTCTATCCTATCCTATCCTCTATCCTCTATCCTCTATCCTCTATCCTATCCTATCCTCTATCCTATCCTATCCTATCCTATCCTCTATCCTATCCTATCCTTTATCCTATCCTATCCTAACCTCTATCCTATCCTATCCTCTATCCTATCCTATCCTCTATCCTATCCTATCCTCTATCCTATCCTATCCTCTATCCTATCCTATCCTCTATCCTATCCTATCCTCTATCCTATCCTATCCTCTATCCTATCCTATCCTCTATCCTATCCTATCCTCTATCCTATTCTATCCTACCCTCAATCCTATCCTATCCTCTATCGTCTCCTGTCCTCTATCCTATCCAATCCCCGATCCTATCCTCTATCCTACCCTTTCCGCTATGCTATCCTATTCTCTACAATATCGTATCCTCTGTCCTATCCTTCCTCTATCCTACAATATCATCTATCCTATCCTACAATATCATCTATCCTATCCTATCCTATCCTCTATCCTATCCTATCCTCTATCCTATCCTATCCTCTATCCTATCCTATCCTCTATCCTATCCTATCCTCTATCCTATCCTATCCTATCCTCTATCCTATCCTATCCTCTATCCTATCCTATCCTCTATCCTATCCTATCCTCTATCCTATCCTATCCTCTATCCTATCCTATCCTCTATCCTATCCTATCCTCTATCCTATCCTATCCTCTATCCTATCCTATCCTCTATCCTATCCTATCCTATCCTATCGTCTATCCTATCCTATCCTCTATCCTATCCTATCCTCTATCCTATCCTATCCTCTATACTATCCAATTCCCTATCCTATCCTCTATCGTCTCCTATCCTCTATCCTATCCAATCCCCTATCCTATCCTCTATCCTATCCTATCCGATCCTCTATGCTATCCTATCCTCTATAATATCGTATCCTCTATCATATCCTATCCTCTTTCCTATAATATCATCTATACTACCCTATCGTCTATCGTCTCCTATCCTCTATCCGATCCAATCCCCTATCCTATCCTCTATGATATTGTATCCTCTATCCAATAATATCATCTAATCTATTATATTCACTATCCCATCCTTTCGTCTATCCTATCCTATCCTCTATCCTCTATCCTATCCTATCCTCTATCCTATCCTATCCTCTATCCTATCCTATCCTCTACCCTATCCTATCCTCTATCCTATCCTATCCTCTATCCTATCCTATCCTATCCTCTATCCTATCCTATCCTCTATCCTATCTGTTTTTTCAATCATTTAAAAGACAGGATTCATAGAAGTTCAGATTAAACAATGTTCGAACTTATACTAGAATGAAATACACAATTTCCCGGTTGAACAAATTCTTGCTTCGGCATAAAAACCTCGACGGATTACGAGGAAAAGCCAAAGCAAGATGCAATAAATTTATTCTATTAAGCAACTACAAGAATTTCGCCGTACGAAAGCCCAGTATCAAATAGTGTTTAAATATAGATAACGAGGTTAGAAAATCGGCGTTTCAAGCAATTTACATGCTAAAGGACATTTTAGTCTAAAACTAAGAGAGCTCTCTTACCGTTAATACTCAAGTCTCTGCGCGTAGTGATCCACAGCAGAGTTCCACTGGAACTCTGCACAATTGCCGGCTGGCCCATAGGGCACTCCTCTGCCGGCAGCACTACGGCTAGCCTTGCAATCCGTCCCAGCTTCGGGATTCACTGGAAAGGAGCTTCAAAGCTGCCAATGCCCTTGGATCTGTGAGCCGGCCTGGGAGGATTCAAGTATTGCCGAACCGAGTGCGAAACCAAATCTCCTATTACCCGGGATCACTCGCGTGAGCATTCAAACCAAAAAAAAGCAACTCAATTTTCAATTACGAACTATCGCATGAAGGACCCGAGTCGACTCTCTCCTTCTGACAAGTAAATTCAACCTTTTTTCTCAACACACTCTTTCTTTGTTTGCGACCGTTTCCACAACAACGCCTGCTTGTCAATCGCGACCACCGTGAATCGCTCGCTAGACTCGCATATATATCTACATGACGCGATTATCGTCTTCCTTCGCGATGATACGATCGTCATTACAAAATCGCCGCGAACACTATCCTATCCTCTATCCTATCCTATCCTCTATCCTATCCTATCCTCTATCCTATCCTATCCTCTATCCTATCCTATCCTCTATCCTATCCTATCCTCTATCCTATCCTATCCTCTATCCTATCCTATCCTCTATCCTATCCTATCCTCTATCCTATCCTATCCTCTATCCTATCCTATCCTCTATCCTATCCTATCCTCTATCCTATCCTATCCTCTATCCTATCCTATCCTCTATACTATCCAATTCCCTATCCTATCCTCTATCGTCTCCTATCCTCTATCCTATCCAATCCCCTATCCTATCCTCTATCCTATCCTATCCGATCCTCTATGCTATCCTATCCTCTATAATATCGTATCCTCTATCATATCCTATCCTCTTTCCTATAATATCATCTATACTACCCTATCGTCTATCGTCTCCTATCCTCTATCCGATCCAATCCCCTATCCTATCCTCTATGATATTGTATCCTCTATCCAATAATATCATCTAATCTATTATATTCACTATCCCATCCTTTCGTCTATCCTATCCTATCCTCTATCCTCTATCCTATCCTATCCTCTATCCTATCCTATCCTCTATCCTATCCTATCCTCTACCCTATCCTATCCTCTATCCTATCCTATCCTCTATCCTATCCTATCCTATCCTCTATCCTATCCTATCCTCTATCCTATCTGTTTTTTCAATCATTTAAAAGACAGGATTCATAGAAGTTCAGATTAAACAATGTTCGAACTTATACTAGAATGAAATACACAATTTCCCGGTTGAACAAATTCTTGCTTCGGCATAAAAACCTCGACGGATTACGAGGAAAAGCCAAAGCAAGATGCAATAAATTTATTCTATTAAGCAACTACAAGAATTTCGCCGTACGAAAGCCCAGTATCAAATAGTGTTTAAATATAGATAACGAGGTTAGAAAATCGGCGTTTCAAGCAATTTACATGCTAAAGGACATTTTAGTCTAAAACTAAGAGAGCTCTCTTACCGTTAATACTCAAGTCTCTGCGCGTAGTGATCCACAGCAGAGTTCCACTGGAACTCTGCACAATTGCCGGCTGGCCCATAGGGCACTCCTCTGCCGGCAGCACTACGGCTAGCCTTGCAATCCGTCCCAGCTTCGGGATTCACTGGAAAGGAGCTTCAAAGCTGCCAATGCCCTTGGATCTGTGAGCCGGCCTGGGAGGATTCAAGTATTGCCGAACCGAGTGCGAAACCAAATCTCCTATTACCCGGGATCACTCGCGTGAGCATTCAAACCAAAAAAAAGCAACTCAATTTTCAATTACGAACTATCGCATGAAGGACCCGAGTCGACTCTCTCCTTCTGACAAGTAAATTCAACCTTTTTTCTCAACACACTCTTTCTTTGTTTGCGACCGTTTCCACAACAACGCCTGCTTGTCAATCGCGACCACCGTGAATCGCTCGCTAGACTCGCATATATATCTACATGACGCGATTATCGTCTTCCTTCGCGATGATACGATCGTCATTACAAAATCGCCGCGAACACTCCGCCCGCCTTCGTCATCAGACGAACTACACACCATAATTTGAGAACATCGATCAACTCGGTTTGTTTCAACGAACTACAGTTTTATTCTACATGGTATATAATTTTAATACAATAATCAAATTAAAATGACGTACGCAATACAAATTATAACTAGCTCAACTGTCTTTGTCCCCACAAGTCGATTCGTTCGACTTTTCGGAATTGTGTTGAATAAAAAGAGGACACAGGCGTGCGATATGTCGTCGCAAATTTGACGTAGCCGTTTTAACGGTGACGACTCTAACTAACCCGTCTGAACCGGGACGAACCTCTATCACACGTCCCAAAGGCCATTTCGAAGGCGGATAACGATCATCGCGTAATAAAACTAATTGTCCAATTGCAAAATTCTTAGTTTGACCTCGCCATTTTGAACGCTCTTGCAAATGTTGTATATATTCTGATGACCACCGCTTCCAAAAATCATTTCGAATGGCTTGAAGCAGATGAAAACGTTCTAAACAGTTTTCCGGTACATTGGAATAATCTTTATCAGGAATTAAACCAGGAATTTCGCCGATCAAAAAATGTGCAGGTGTCAAAACCCGTAAATCGTCAATATCAGAATTTAAAGGACATATTGGACGTGAGTTTAGACACAATTCTATTTCGGCGAGCACTGTAGAAAACTCTTCGAAAGTTAATATTCTATCACCGAGGACACGCTTGAGATGATACTTCACAGATCTTACTCCAGCCTCCCACAAACCTCCGTAATGAGGAGAATTCGCTGGAATAAATGTCCAAGATGTTCCATCATTCGCAAGAGACGCAGCAACGCTTTTATAAAATTCAGAACCTGATTTAAACATACTTCGCAACTCTTTATCAGCAGCTTGAAAAGTAGTTGCATTGTCAGAAAAAAGATTCGTACAAATTCCGCGTCTACTCGCAAAACGTTTATAAGCGGCGAGAAAAATCTTAGTTGTAAGATCGCTAACCGCTTCAAGATGTATCGCTCGCGACGCAAAACAGATAAAGAGCACTATATATCCCTTATAAGATTTGTGCCCTCGACCCTTAGAGCTTTTAATTTGAAAGGGACCGGCATAATCTAGACCTGACGTCGAAAATGGTCGAGCCGGAGTCACTCGTGAGACAGGCAAATTACCCATCATCTGATGAGCTAGACGTGGTTTGTTGCGTTGACAAACTATACAGTTCCTGATCGCAGTCTTAACTAAACGATTTCGACCCAAAATCCACGCATATTGCATCACAATATTAGAAGTAAGTGTTGGTCCCCCGTGAAAACATTTCCGATGCGCGTACCGTACTAATAAGCGACTAAGTGTCGAATCTCGCGGCAAAATCAGCGGATGTTTCTTTTCGTGAGGTAAACTTGAATTTCCAAGACGACCTCCTACCCGTAATAAACGATCCGTCTCATCATACATCGGATTTAAACTACATAAACCGTTGCGTTTAGGTAACGGCTTCCCATGTGATAAGAGTTCAATTTCTGATGCAAATGCGTGATTTTGAGCTAATCTAAACACAACATTTCGGGCCTCGTTCAATTCTATGGCTGTGAGATAAACAGGCAATGGAGTTAAACTACTTTTGCGTCTCTTAAGAACATTGAATGGACGTAAACAATATGCTACAACACGAATTAACAGAGAAAAGGAGGAAAATCTACAGAAAAGTTCTGGTTCGCTCACAATTTGATCAACATGTAATACTTGAGGAGACGATGCCATCTTGGGCCAATGCTCGTCAGTCTTCACTAACCAATCAGGCCCGTTCCACCATAAATTACAATTGATCAAATCAGAGGGTTTACAACCTCGTGTCGCCAAATCTGCCGGATTCTCACGAGTCGGTACATGTGCCCAAATAACATTAGGTAATTCAGTCTGGATATAGGATACCCGATTCGCAACAAAGGTCTTCCAGCTACACGGATGTTTTCGAAGCCAAGTCAAAACAATTTGACTATCGGTCCACGCAAACATTGGGAAACCTTGCAAAAATTCCAAACCTTTTACATAACGCAAAAGTTTTACGAGCAACACTGCCCCGCACAACTCAAGATTCGGTATGCTCACAGTTTTGACAGGTGATACCTTGCATTTTGCAGTTAACAAAGAAACATGTACGCGATTGTTATCGTCAATCATTCGAATATAGACAACTGCAGCGAAAGCCCGCGATGAAGCGTCAGAAAATCCGTGAATCTGTGCATGTGAATTTAAAGATGCACCTAACCATCGGTTAATGGTTAACTTCGATAGCTCAGAAAGCGAACTGCAATACTGGAGCCATCGTTCTCGAAGGTCTATAGGTAACGTCTCGTCCCAATCGCATTTTACAATCCAAAGATCTTGCATTAAAATTTTAGCTGTAACCGTTATCGGCGCGAGCCACCCCAAAGGATCAAATAAACGCGCGATGTTTGATAAAACAGTTCGTTTCGTCATTGCTTTAACCAGCTCTTCGAAATTTACAGCGACAAAACTGAATTCATCAGACGTTGGATTCCAACGAATACCTAGAGCTTTCACTAATTCGTCATCTGCGATGCTTTTTTGGTCAATGTTCTCATATTGCGAAGATTTCGTAGGCAACAAATCATTATGATTCGCGGCCCACTTGTCGAGTTCAATTCCTGCTGTACGTAACATATCGACTAGTTCTTGACGCGTTTTCAACGCATCAGAGAGATCATCTGCTCCGGCAAATATATCGTCTACATACGTATTAGAATTTAGGCAAGCAGCACCGAGTGGAAATCGAGCACCCTCATCGATTGCTACTTGCTGAAGTGTGCGAATCGCAAGGTAAGGAGCACATGCTGTGCCATAAGTCACTGTTGTGAGACGATAATCAACAGGGGGATCCGAATGACTAGGAGACCATACGATTCGTTGAAAATCTCTCTGTTCCGACGCAACATAAATCTGACGAAACATCTTAACAACATCGGTCGTGAATACGAACTGGTATCGACGCCAATTCAATAAAATTAGACATAAATCGCGTTGAAGAGCAGGGCCTTTCATAAGGAAATCGTTTGGACAACGTCCTCCTTTATTCTTCCGAGATGCGTCAAAAACAACCCGGATCTTTGATCGCACCACCGCATGATGCGGAAAATACCACGCCTTCGAGTTGTTAATTTCATTAAACGAGACGCGTTCCATGTGACCAAGATCCTCATAAACGCTCATAAACTTCCGATAAGCGATTGCTAAGTCAGGATCACGATCAAAACGTCGATGAATTGAAGCTAAACATTTCAAAGCCATAAATCGAGTCTCGACTCCGACTTCTGGAGGATCTGAATTGAAAGGCAGACGTACAACATAACGTCCATTGGTATCTCGAAAGTGTGTATCCCTAAACAATCTTTCGCAAGCATCATCTTTAGAATCAAGAGTCGCAATTATTGGTGGTAACTCTTCGAGGATCCAAAAACGTTGTAACGATATATCTAAGTCGTCTTCCCAAACACTGTGATACGCCTGAAGATGCTCAGAAGTTTCCGCCCGCCGTGAAATATCCGCGGACACTGTACCGGAAATTATCCAGCCTAACGCTGTATCTTGGGCAACTAAAGATGAATCAGAAAATCTTTTCAACCCTGACTTCAATAGCTGTCCGTAAACATCTGCGCCTAAAATAATATCTACAGAATCAGGAACATAGAACAATGGATCTGCCAAAGATAAATCAGCAAACATTCCAATATCAACTGGCATTTTCAAATTCGATAACGCACGCACAATACGCTGAGATTCGTCCGCAAGCAAACGCATTTCACCCGCAGACTCCCTTTTCATATGAGAAAGATTCATTAACGCTCGCAAATGACTGTAAACTATTAATCTAGGATTATGAAAACGCGCCTTCAAAGCCCGCCAAGTCGTCGCATAATTCGCGTTGGTAGTGGTAACATCCTTCACAAGATCCGCGGCAGAATCTTTCAAACAACTTTTAAGATATTGCAATTTCGTGGCGTCAGATAAACGCGGCGCATTATGAACTAGGGTAGTAAACAGATCGCAAAAATTCTCCCAATCCTCGTAACGACCCGCAAATGTCGGTAAATCTAATTTTGGTAACTTCGCGGGGCGTGTATCATCATTGATTACAGAAGCGGTATTTGAAGTTCCGGTATTACTTGAACTGCTGTCTAATTCTGACCTTGTGGTGAGAAGAAAATCAAGCGCGTCCTCGTATGTTGCTTGTAGACGAGCAAACACATTTTCCGTGATGTAGACATCGTTCAGGGCATCCTCTCGGACGACAATTTCTTCATGTGTGGCACGCGCCTTGCTCCAAATCTCAGTCAGTGAATTGACTCGTGATGAAATAATGTTTGAATTCAAACTATCGCGAGATCTCTCTCGCAATCGACTACTGGTCAATTCAATTTCCGCTGAGCGAGAATTCTGTAGCGCAATGAGCTTTCGTAACGACGTAGGAGCCATTGCAAAAGAAAACTTTGTTGTCAAATGCAACCAAAACTCTTATCTTCTCTTAACACGACTAAGCAAAAAATAAACTCGACCAAAAGAAATTCGTATCGTCAATGATATTTGAACAAAACACGAAAACTGAAAACAAATCGCCGATCGAAAAAAAAGAAATGTCACTTGAATATGCATCGCAACGTGAACATTGAATCATCGAAATGAAGACAGCCAACTAATATCGTATATAATTAACGACTCTTGCAATGACTCCTCAAACACACTCGACTTCACAATCGATTGAAAGTATCCAGTGAATATAACCATGCAATCCCGATAAACTCGAACATTGTTCCTCACCCGGAGCACCAAAATGTTTTTTCAATCATTTAAAAGACAGGATTCATAGAAGTTCAGATTAAACAATGTTCGAACTTATACTAGAATGAAATACACAATTTCCCGGTTGAACAAATTCTTGCTTCGGCATAAAAACCTCGACGGATTACGAGGAAAAGCCAAAGCAAGATGCAATAAATTTATTCTATTAAGCAACTACAAGAATTTCGCCGTACGAAAGCCCAGTATCAAATAGTGTTTAAATATAGATAACGAGGTTAGAAAATCGGCGTTTCAAGCAATTTACATGCTAAAGGACATTTTAGTCTAAAACTAAGAGAGCTCTCTTACCGTTAATACTCAAGTCTCTGCGCGTAGTGATCCACAGCAGAGTTCCACTGGAACTCTGCACAATTGCCGGCTGGCCCATAGGGCACTCCTCTGCCGGCAGCACTACGGCTAGCCTTGCAATCCGTCCCAGCTTCGGGATTCACTGGAAAGGAGCTTCAAAGCTGCCAATGCCCTTGGATCTGTGAGCCGGCCTGGGAGGATTCAAGTATTGCCGAACCGAGTGCGAAACCAAATCTCCTATTACCCGGGATCACTCGCGTGAGCATTCAAACCAAAAAAAAGCAACTCAATTTTCAATTACGAACTATCGCATGAAGGACCCGAGTCGACTCTCTCCTTCTGACAAGTAAATTCAACCTTTTTTCTCAACACACTCTTTCTTTGTTTGCGACCGTTTCCACAACAACGCCTGCTTGTCAATCGCGACCACCGTGAATCGCTCGCTAGACTCGCATATATATCTACATGACGCGATTATCGTCTTCCTTCGCGATGATACGATCGTCATTACAAAATCGCCGCGAACACTATCCTATCCTCTATCCTATCCTATCCTCTATCCTATCCTATCCTCTATCCTATCCTATCCTCTATCCTATCCTATCCTCTATCCTATCCTATCCTCTATCCTATCCTATCCTCTATCCTATCCTATCCTCTATCCTATCCTATCCTCTATCCTATCCTATCCTCTATCCTATCCTATCCTCTATCCTATCCTATCCTCTATCCTATCCTATCCTCTATCCTATCCTATCCTCTATCCTATCCTATCCTCTATCCTATCCTATCCTCTATCCTATCCTATCCTCTATCCTATCCTATCCTCTATACTATCCAATTCCCTATCCTATCCTCTATCGTCTCCTATCCTCTATCCTATCCAATCCCCTATCCTATCCTCTATCCTATCCTATCCGATCCTCTATGCTATCCTATCCTCTATAATATCGTATCCTCTATCATATCCTATCCTCTTTCCTATAATATCATCTATACTACCCTATCGTCTATCGTCTCCTATCCTCTATCCGATCCAATCCCCTATCCTACCCTCTATCCTATCCTATCCTCTATCCTATCCTATCCTCTATCATGTCCTATCCTCTATCCTATCCTATCCTATCCTATCCTCTATCGTATCCTATCCTCTATCCTATCCAATCCTATATCCTATCCTATCCGCTATACTATCCTACCCTCTATCCTCTAATACCCCCTATCCTATCCAATCCTCTATCCTATCCTCAATCCTATCCTCTATCCTCTATCCTATCCAATCCTATATCCTATCCTATCCGCTATACTATCCTACCCTCTATCCTCTAATACCCCCTATCCTATCCAATCCTCTATCCTATCCTCAATCCTATCCTCTATCCTCTATCCTATCCTCTATCCCATCCTATCCTCTATCCTATCCTATCCTCTATCCTATAATATCCTCTATCCTATACAATCCTCTATCCGATCCAATCCTCTATCCTATCCTCTATCCTATCCTCTATGCTATCCAATCCTATATCCTATCCTATCCGCTATCCTATCCAATCCTCTATCCTATCCTCTATCCTATCCTCTATCCTATCCTCTATCCTATCCTCTATCCTCTATCCTATCCTCTATCCCATCCTATCCTCTATCCTAACCTATCCTCTATCCTATCCTATCCTCTATACTATCCTATCCTCTGACCTATCCTATCCTCTATCCTATCCTATCCTCTATCGTCTCCAGTCCTCTATCCTATCCAATCACCTATCCTAACCTCTATCGCCTCCTATCCTCTATCCTATCCAATCCCCTACCCTATTCTCAGTCCTATCCTATCCTATTCTCTATACTATCCTATCCTCTATCCTATCCTATCCTCTATCGTATCCAATCCCCTATCCTATCCTATCCTCTATCCTATACAATCCTCTATCCGATCCAATCCTCTATCCTATCCTATCCTATCCTCTATCGTATCCTATCCTCTATCCTATCCAATCCTATATCCTATCCTATCCGCTATACTATCCTACCCTCTATCCTCTAATACCCCCTATCCTATCCAATCCTCTATCCTATCCTCAATCCTATCCTCTATCCTCTATCCTATCCTCTATCCCATCCTATCCTCTATCCTATCCTATCCTCTATCCTATAATATCCTCTATCCTATACAATCCTCTATCCGATCCAATCCTCTATCCTATCCTCTATCCTATCCTCTATGCTATCCAATCCTATATCCTATCCTATCCGCTATCCTATCCAATCCTCTATCCTATCCTCTATCCTATCCTCTATCCTATCCTCTATCCTATCCTCTATCCTATCCTCTATCCTCTATCCTATCCTCTATCCCATCCTATCCTCTATCCTAACCTATCCTCTATCCTATCCTATCCTCTGTCCTATCCTATCCTCTATCCTATCCTATCCTCTATCCTATAATATCCTCTATCCTATCCTACCCTCTATCCTATAATACCCCCTATCCTATCCAATCCTCTATCCTCTATCCTATCCTCTATCCTCTATCCTATCCTCTATCACATCCTATCCTCTATCGTATCCTATCCTCTATCCTATCCTATCCTCTATCCTATCCTCTATCCTATCCTCTATCCTATCCTCTATCCTATCCTCTATCCTATCCTCTATCCTATCCTCTATCCTATCCTCTATCCTATCCTCTATCCTATCCTATCCTCTATCCTATCCTATCCTCTGTCCTATCCTATCCTCTATCCTATCCAATCACCTATCGTCTCCTATCCTCTATCGTATCCTATCCTCTATCCTATCCAATCCTATATCCTATCCTATCCGCTATCCTATCCTACCCTCTATCCTCTAATACCCCCTATCCTATCCAATCCTCTATCCTATCCTCAATCCTATCCTCTATCCTCTATCCTGTCCTCTATCCCATCCTATCCTCTATCCTATCCTACCCTCTATCCTATAATACCCCCTATCCTATCCTATCCTCTATCGTATCCTATCCTCTGTCCTATCCAATCCTATATCCTATCCTATCCGCTATACTATCCTACCCTCTATCCTCTAATACCCCCATTCTTATCCAATCCTCTATCCTATCCTCAATCCTATCCTCGATCCTCTATCCTATCCTCTATCCCATCGTATCCTCTATCCTATCCTATCCTCTATCCTATAATATGCTCTATCCTATACAATCCTCTATCCGATCCAATCCTCTATCCTATCCTCTATCCTATCCTCTATGCTATCCTGTCCTCTATCGTATCCTATCCTCTATCCTATCCAATCCTATATCCTATCCTATCCGCTATCCTATCCTACCCTCTATCCTATAATACCCCCTATCCTATCCTATCCACTATCCTATCCTATCCTCTGTCCTATCCTATCCTCTATCCTATCCTATCCTCTATCCTATAATATCCTCTATCCTATCCTACCCTCTATCCTATAATACCCCCTATCCTATCCAATCCTCTATCCTCTATCCTATCCTCTATCCCATCCTATCCTCTATCGTATCCTATCCTCTATCCTATCCTATCCTCTATCCTATCCTCTATCCTATCCTCTATCCTATCCTCTATCCTATCCTCTATCCTATCCTCTATCCTATCCTCTATCCTATCCTCTATCCTATCCTCTATCCTATCCTCTATCCTATCCTCTATCCTATCCTATCCTCTATCCTATCCTATCCTCTGTCCTATCCTATCCTCTATCCTATCCAATCACCTATCGTCTCCTATCCTCTATCGTATCCTATCCTCTATCCTATCCAATCCTATATCCTATCCTATCCGCTATCCTATCCTACCCTCTATCCTCTAATACCCCCTATCCTATCCAATCCTCTATCCTATCCTCAATCCTATCCTCTATCCTCTATCCTATCCTCTATCCCACCCTATCCTCTATCCTATCCTATCCTATCCTCTATCGTGTCCTATCCTCTATCCTATCCAATCCTCTATCCTATTCTACACTCTATCCTACCCTATCCTTCATCCTATCCTATCCTATCCTTCATCCTATCCTATCCTATCCTCTATCATATCCTATCCTCTATCCTATCATATCCTCTTTCCTATACAATCCTCTATCCGATCCAATCCTCTATCCTATCCTCTATCCTATCCCCTCCTCTATCCTATCCTATCCTCTTTCGTCTCCTGTCCTATATCCTATCCAATCACCTATCCTATCCTCTATCGTCTCCTATCCTCTATCCTATCCAATCCCCTATCCTATCCTATCCTCTATCCTATACAATCCTCTATCCGATCCAATCCTCTATCCTATCCTATCCTATCCTCTATCGTATCCTATCCTCTATCCTATCCAATCCTATATCCTATCCTATCCGCTATACTATCCTACCCTCTATCCTCTAATACCCCCTATCCTATCCAATCCTCTATCCTATCCTCAATCCTATCCTCTATCCTCTATCCTATCCTCTATCCCATCCTATCCTCTATCCTATCCTATCCTCTATCCTATAATATCCTCTATCCTATACAATCCTCTATCCGATCCAATCCTCTATCCTATCCTCTATCCTATCCTCTATGCTATCCAATCCTATATCCTATCCTATCCGCTATCCTATCCAATCCTCTATCCTATCCTCTATCCTATCCTCTATCCTATCCTCTATCCTATCCTCTATCCTATCCTCTATCCTATCCTCTATCCTATCCTATCCTCTATCCTATCCTATCCTCTGTCCTATCCTATCCTCTATCCTATCCAATCACCTATCGTCTCCTATCCTCTATCGTATCCTATCCTCTATCCTATCCAATCCTATATCCTATCCTATCCGCTATCCTATCCTACCCTCTATCCTCTAATACCCCCTATCCTATCCAATCCTCTATCCTATCCTCAATCCTATCCTCTATCCTCTATCCTATCCTCTATCCCACCCTATCCTCTATCCTATCCTATCCTATCCTCTATCGTGTCCTATCCTCTATCCTATCCAATCCTCTATCCTATTCTACACTCTATCCTACCCTATCCTTCATCCTATCCTATCCTATCCTTCATCCTATCCTATCCTATCCTCTATCATATCCTATCCTCTATCCTATCATATCCTCTTTCCTATACAATCCTCTATCCGATCCAATCCTCTATCCTATCCTCTATCCTATCCCCTCCTCTATCCTATCCTATCCTCTTTCGTCTCCTGTCCTATATCCTATCCAATCACCTATCCTATCCTCTATCGTCTCCTATCCTCTATCCTATCCAATCCCCTATCCTATCCTATCCTCTATCCTATACAATCCTCTATCCGATCCAATCCTCTATCCTATCCTATCCTATCCTCTATCGTATCCTATCCTCTATCCTATCCAATCCTATATCCTATCCTATCCGCTATACTATCCTACCCTCTATCCTCTAATACCCCCTATCCTATCCAATCCTCTATCCTATCCTCAATCCTATCCTCTATCCTCTATCCTATCCTCTATCCCATCCTATCCTCTATCCTATCCTATCCTCTATCCTATAATATCCTCTATCCTATACAATCCTCTATCCGATCCAATCCTCTATCCTATCCTCTATCCTATCCTCTATGCTATCCAATCCTATATCCTATCCTATCCGCTATCCTATCCAATCCTCTATCCTATCCTCTATCCTATCCTCTATCCTATCCTCTATCCTATCCTCTATCCTCTATCCTATCCTCTATCCCATCCTATCCTCTATCCTAACCTATCCTCTATCCTATCCTATCCTCTATACTATCCTATCCTCTGACCTATCCTATCCTCTATCCTATCCTATCCTCTATCGTCTCCAGTCCTCTATCCTATCCAATCACCTATCCTATCCTCTATCGCCTCCTATCCTCTATCCTATCCAATCCCCTACCCTATTCTCAGTCCTATCCTATCCTATTCTCTATACTATCCTATCCTCTGTCCTATCCTATCCTCAATCCTATCCTGTCCTCTATCCTATGTTATGCTCAACCCTATCCTATCCTCAATCATATCCTATACTCCATCCTATCCTATCCTCTATCATATCCTATCCTCTATCCTATAATATCCTCTATCCTATACAATCCTCTATCCGATCCAATCCTCTATCCTATCCTATCCTATCCTCTATCGTATCCTATCCTCTATCCTATCCTATCCTCTATCCTATCCGATCCTCTATCCTATCCTATCCTCTATCCTATCCTATCCTCTATCCTATCCTATCCTCTATCGTATCCTGTAACCGTTTTGTTCTTCTTCTTTGTTTTACTGCCGTGTCTTTATACGCGGTCGTCCCGACGCGTCCGAGCGATCTCGCCCGCTGTTTCGAGGTCCGTCGCAACACCCGTACACGCTGCCGATCTCTCGGGAGGCGCACACGAATGCCGACTCGTGCGAGGCTACGATCGCTCAGCCAACCCTGAGAAGATCATTGGCGATCACTTTGCAGCGGGTCAGAATGATCTCCGGTGATGGAGGAGCGACCTTGACCGCATCCAAACCTTGTCGTCGCGACTCCGCCGGACGAGTGGGGTCGTCGTAACACCCGTACACCAAGCCGAGGTTTCGGGGAGTATGCACGGATGTCGACTCGTACAAGACCTTAGCTCACCCGGCCAACCCTGAGGACTGCCCCGTCGTCACTATTCAGTGGGTTCAGGTAAACTCCGGTGTTGGTGGAATGAACCAGGCAATACGGAACCCGTCCCCGACCGGCCGCACCTCCACGCGAGGTCGTGGACGCATGCAGACCACGCGCACGCTGTCGCCTCCTCACGAGAAAAGCGCGTGAGAGAAAAACGTCTCGATGTTGAGTTTCCGATAGAGAAATGAGAGGCCTTCAGTTGCGCACAATACGATTGCGCACGTACACATTGCGCACATATCTTTTGGACACAGTACGATTGGACACAAGAAGAATTGGTCACGGTTCAATTGCGCACACGAAGAATCGGACACATCTCAATTGCGCATAAATAGAATTGGAAACATATTTATTGCCTACAGATAAAACTGGACACAAGCGAATTGCATTTACTACAGACTCTAAAAACCATTCATTTTAACACTTCAAATATTAATTAGTTTCGGTTAATTTTACAGATTCATCACAGGAAATCCTAAACATGGATTTGACACTTTACATCAAGCGCACATAATCCGAAATTAATCACGACATGGCCGCATTTCCATCACTGTCTAATATTAGTGTGCGCATTTCTATTTGTTCGCGATTCGCTTGCGTCCAGTTTTATCTGTGCGCAATAAATATGTTTCCAATTCTATTTGTGCGCAATTGAGATGTGTCCGATTTTTCGTGTGCGCAATTGAAACGTTTCCGATTCTTCTTGTGTCCAATCATACTGTGTCCAAAAGATATGTGCGCAATGTGTACGTGCGCAATCGTATTGTGCGCAACTGAGCGCCTCGCTAGAGAAATAGGGACGGTTACGACCCTAGTAAGATAAGGTTCGTGCCTCCAGGCACTGGAAGACGGAGAGGTTCAAACCAACTTTGAATCATTCGGAGACGAAGTTGGAGGTAGAAATAAGATATATTCTGGTGTTCGTTCTATGTACAATAACCGCAATATGAGGGTTGCTAGATCGATGCTGTTCGCAATTCGCGCCTAATCTATCGCGACTTCGTACAATCGTGCCATCGCGTAGGCAGTTACCCGAGCCCTGTCCTGGCTCCACGTCTGGGTCCCTTTCTTATAATTTCATCGTACGTTACTCACGTCACGCTGTCCCGGAGGTTACGCGTTCTTGTCGTGATTCTCCCGAACGAACGTGAGTCGTCGTAGCATACGAGCACTAGCTGATTACTCAGGAAAAGTGCCCGAATGACGACACGTACGAGGTGTCGGTCAAACAGCCGACCATGAGGATCGCCCCCGTCGTCACTATTCAGTGGGTTCGGAGACTATCCGGTGTCGGTGGAAAGACGTTAACCGTACTGACTCTGATTACCGTATCGCGAATTTCCCGAACAAACGTGAGTCGTCTTAGCATACGAGCACTCGCTGCTCACGCAGGAAAAGTGCCCGAATGACGACACGTACGAGGCGTCGGTCAGACAGCCGACCCTGAGGATCGCCTCCGTCGTCACCAGTCAGTGGGTTCGGAGGCGTTCCGGTATCGGTGGAAAGACTTTAACCGTACTACTCTGAACACCGCGTCGCGAATACCCGTATGGTTCTATCCTATCCTCTATCATATCCTATCCTCTGTCCTATCCTATCCTCTATCCTATCCTATACTCTATCCTATCCAATCCGCCATCCTATCCTCTATCCTATCCTATCCTCTATCCTATCCTATCCTCTATCCTATCCTATCCTCTATCCTATCCTATCCTCTATCCTATCCTATCATCTATCCTATCCTATCCTATCCTCTATCCTATCCTATCCTCTATCCGATCCAATCCCCTTTCCTATCGTCTACCCGATCCTATCCTCTATCCTATCCTATCCTCTATCCTATCCTATCCCCAATCCTATCCTATCCTCTATAAAATCGTATCCTCTATCCTATCCTATCCTCTATCCTATACTATTCTCTATCCTATCCTATCCCCTATCCTATACTATCCTCTATCGTATCCTATCCTCTATCCTATACTATCCTCTATCGTATCCTATCCTCTATCCGATCCTATCCTCTATCCTATCCTATCCTCTATCCTATCCTATCTTCTATCCTATCATATCCTCTATCCTATCCAATCCTATCCTCTACCCTATCCTATCCTCTATCCTATCCTATCCTCTACCCTATCCAATCCCCTATCCTATCCTCTATCCTATCCTATCCTCTACCCTATCCAATCCCCTATCCTATCCTCTATCTGATCCTATCCTCTATCCTATCCTATCCTCTATCCTATAATATCATCTATTCTATACTATTCTCTATCCTATCTTATCCTTTATTATATACTATCCTCTATCGTCTCCTATCTTCTATCCTATCCAATCCCCTATCCAATCCTGTATCCTATCCTATCAACTATAATATGGTATCCTCTTTCCTATCCTCTATCCTATACTATCATCTAACCTATCCTATTCTCTATCCTATCCTCTATCGTCTGTTCTATCCTATCCTATCCACTATCCTATCCTATCCTTAATCCTCTCCTACCCTCTATCCTATCCTATCCTCTATAGTATCCTATACTCTACCCTATCCTATCCTTTATCCTATCCTATCCTCTATACTACCCAATCCCCTATCCTATCCTCTATCCGATCCTATCATCTATCCTATCCAATCCACTATCCGATCCTATCCTCTATCCTATCCTATCCTCTATAATATCGTATCCTCTATCCTATCCTATCCTCTATCCTATACTATTCTCTATCCTATCCTATCCTCTATCCTATACTATCCTCTATCGTATCCTATCCTCTATCCGATCCTATGCTCTACCCTATCCTATCCTTTATCCTATCCTATCCTCTATACTACCCAATCCCCTATCCTATCCTCTATCCGATCCTATCCTCTATCCTATCCAATCCTCTATCCGATCCTATCCTCTATCCTATCCTATCCTCTATAATATCGTATCCTCTATCCTATCCTATTCTCTATCCTATCCTCTACCCTATCCTATCCTCCATCCTATCCTATCCTCAACCCTATCCTATCCTCTACCCTATCCTGTCCTCTATCC